>NW_010195666.1:0-48973 GCF_000695765.1 Mesitornis unicolor
TTCTGTGATTCTGTGATTCTGTGATAATATAGAAGAAAAGCTATTCTCTTTGATCAGTATTGGATGACCTTCTGTAGTACCTACTGTATCTAGTATAATTGCAAACTCAGAAATCAGCTTTTGTCTTTGAGACTTATATTATGGAGAGAAAAAAAACATATTCTCAGCTACAACAACAAAAGACTTGCTTTAACATAGTCAGCAATCTGATGAATGTGGCAGTGCAAATCACCAGGATGGTGATTTGCCTATGAAAGCTGGAGGGAGACACTAGGGAAGCTTAAGGAAGAATACTAAATGGATATGCCAAGGACAGACTTATACAGGTATGGAAGTTTAAGTGTGTTTATACAAAATAAAAGGAATTACTAGGATTGCATACATGCTTGAAGCACTGTATGTTAATTCTTTGCTGGCTCAGGGTGTTATTTTCTTAAGAATGATGGAATGGACTGCACACTTTTACATCTTTGATCTGAGTCTAAGTTGACTGACTTGAACCAGCTCCCTACAGAGAGCAAAAGGCTAAAAGCCTGGGTTTTGTGTTCAGCAGCAGATGGAGGCTATAAATGACTTCTGTATCACCAGGAAGTAGTGTTCCTCTGCTTTGTCCAAATGCAGTTGATAGAACAGCTCCCACAGGTTCTCTGTCACTGGACATAACTGCAAAGGTTCTTTTTAGCCTGTACACACAGCATGGTTTTTATTTGTTCATCGATAGCAGCGTTCAAGACTGGCTTTATGGCTCCTCACTTAGGATCCCAAATAAGTTTCTGAAATTGAAAGTAGTCAAATGACATCTCATCTAACCCATGCATAGAGAGAAAGGAATCTAAAGTGTGTCATTGATCCGCCTACAGTACAATTTTAAACAGAGATCCTTATCTCCGTGTGTTGTATGTACTACCAGAGCAGGTATTGAAAGTTCATGATTGCTGAGTTTAACCTGAACATTTACATGAGAAAGAATAAAGCTAATGCCAAGTGATTTGGGGAAAGCCTTGCAGAACATGATGAGATAGAAGTACTTCTGCTGAGAAATTTGTATTTCAGGCATAGATACTGTAATGTCGTCTAATTAGGAATACAGGAATGCATCTCATGGAAAGTCAGTGGCTGCTTAGCAATGCACCTTGCTATAATCACATCCGATCTACCTTCCACTCTCTGCATAAGGTCTTATTGTATAAAATCCTGCACAAATAATGTGCACCAACATTCAAACTGTAGTTTGGGGTTGTCTCTTGCTGCTTGTGCTACAATCTTTCAGGAGACACAAACACTGGAGGCTGAAAGAGACTCTGGGGTTGTCCCTCAGATAACTGTGGGACAGACTATTTCCAGGAATGAGGTCAAGTTCAAGAAAAAACATTTTTCAGCTCTTTCCATGCCACAAGGAAGCTGCACTTCCTCATTCTCCCGTATTGCAAACAAGGAGAAAAGAAGCAAAGGCATGTTAGCTAATCAAACTGGTTTGGTTACAGATTGAGAAGGAAATAGATCAGACACATTATAATTTCATTTTCAAGCTGATAATGTGGGCTCACACCTGGGAAAATAAATCATGGTGTATTTATGTTGTCAGTTTTGCAGTAGATATCACAATCCTATCTGTATTCCCCATATCACTTAGTTGACTGGAAGCAGTCAGTACCCCTGAGGATGTCATATTCCATATAAAGATAATTAAAAATTTTGTTTAAATCCCAGTTTTGCTCAGAATGTTTCATATGAGAAACTATGCTTGGCTTTCAGTGACAATATTATAATGCTTTTTACATAAATAACTGTTAAACGGAACTATGCCTAAATATCAAGAAAATTGTCTTCTCTTGTGATATCTGAGAACGTAGTCCTTGTTTTTCACTTCAGTTAGGGACAACGATGCCTCTACAACAATCTGACATGGCACACACCTGCCTTTCTGTAAAATTAACCATAAAAAACTCTCCAGGAAAGCTCTGGAGGGATTTGTTTCTGAATAATAATGGCTTCTTAAAAGAGAGAGTGGAAGTACAATCAGAAGTGAAAATATTTGAAACAAGAGCTCTAGAATATACAGTTTCCCACTGTAATCTTAATTAGGAAAGCATCTGAAGTGTGTGCTTGAATCTTAGTAACTACAAAAGCAATAAACATACCTTTTCTACATAAGAAGGATTGGCTCATGTACTTAAAATGTGTCTGTCTCAGTTTAAGACTCAGGGACAGCCCAGGGAGCAGGATTTTCTCTCTATTGTCCCCTACCCTACCAGGGGAGGATTGAAAAAAGGGAACAGAGAAAAAGATGCTTTGCACAAGGTTGGAAGACTGTAACAAGTTTAATGAAAAACAACAGGGGAAAGGAAAAGGGAATTAATAAGGGACAAAGGATATTTAACTCTATACAAAACCCAATCCCAGTAGTCCCGAGTGGAAGTGTCTGAGCAGTGCCTCGTGGCCGCTGTGACTTGTCACCAGGGACTGCAGTGGTGCTGGGAGTGGATGGTGGTGGATGCTGCTGAACACATGGAGGTAGGCCCAGCCATCCCAAGATGCAACAGGAAACAGCCCAGGAAACCAGGAAAAGCACTCGAAAACCTCAGGCCTCCTCGTTTTTTTATAGACTGTGGCCAGAAAGGGGAGGGAACAGCACTGATCTCTGACCCCCCAGGGTCCTACAGACATCACCTGTCCTTCCCTTTCAGGCTGTTAACCCTTAAACAATAACAGTGTCTTATGGTTAATGTTTTGAAGAATCATGGTCTATATTAGACCAATGTTAGAAATTACAATAGTAATGAGCACTGACAACTGCATTTTACAGCTTCTTTCCCTGTCAGTCTATGCCTATCCCCCACTTCTCTCTTTTTGTGTTTCACCTGTTTCTTCTAATTGCCTGAATCATCCCTAGGACATAGCAGGATCTTATTGGTCAAGTAGAAAAGCCTTGTCATAAAGAAATATGTGCTGCTCTTTTAAGACATTTGTCTGGAAAAGGATGATATAGGCTGGTGGAATGATTTTCTTAAATCCTGAATGGCTTATTATATTTATATGTACTTTATTTTCATATATATTATTTGTTGGATACTTAGGCTACAAAATTGCTTTTAGACATTTGTTAAAATGGATGTAGTAAGAAATGTGCGTGTAAAAGTTTTTTTTAAATGAATAGCATATTATCCAAATAGTGTCTTCAAATGAGCAGTAAAATATCTAAAGCCATATCATAAATGGTGCATTAAAAGTGGACATTCTTCAAACCTTTTGATATAACACTATCACAACATCCTGCCAGAAACAAGTGGAATAATTGATCCTGACTTGAAACAGCATAGGAAGCAGATGTGGGAACTGGATGCAAGTTTTCTCTCCAACACATTTCCTCTAATTCCATGATACTTCTTTCTGTCATGCATAATTGTAATCCTTGGACAAGGTGTCTTTGGTAGCTTATGATGACGTTGAAAGGTCAGCTGCCATAAGATTGCTATTTCTGGCCAGTTTCTACTTTACTAAACATTATTAAAGAACACTAGTCCCTAAGGAAAAATAACCTTAATACCAATGTGAATTTGTTTAATCTGTTGTAGTAGCTTTACCAAAAATTCTCTTAGTATCATTTGTGTAGGTGATTTTAGAAAAAACTGCATCAGTTTGTGTTCAGATTATTAACACATTTATTTTAGAAACTATTTTACTTGTTAAAGGAAAAGCATATATTGAGTCTTCATATACTCTAATAAACATAATCCATACGATAGTATTTGTTAGAACTGTGGGAGAGGTAATTAATACGAAGTAATTCAGAAATTAAACACAAGACTATCATGAAGGAGTGCTTGGTCAGACCCTTGACTTGCCCCGTACTTGTATTCAGAACTCCCACAGGCATCTGACATCACCGATATTGGCATCACAGTCTAAGATAATTAAAATCAAGCAGAGATTATGTATTATCCCATCTAATACATATGCTTAATCACATATTCTGAGTTAGAGGAATGGGTGTGTGTCAGGAGGAGAATATTATCAGAAGCTAAAGTTTACACTTCAAACTAATGAAAATTAAATGTTGCCTTTGTAGACAGATAAGGGTTCTAGTGCATATGCAAAGTTAAAATTGATAACTGCTGATGCCAACTCAGCACAACACTGATGTTTCACCAAAGTTAGGATTTTATCAGAGATCTTCATTAAGGTGGTGTTTTCTTGCAAAAAGGACTGCCTTTCACCTCAGTTCAGCATTATTGATAAAAATATGGTCACAATAATTTCTTCTTGCAAAAAAAATTATAAAATACAACAGCTACAAGGAGAATTTGAATGAATTTTTACTTTCACAAACAATATCTTTCACTTTATTTTCTGAACTGTCCTGATATAAGCTGTTGCTGTGCATTGATATAGCATCTTTAGTCCCTGATGCATCAACAGAAATTGAGGTTCTAGCAATAAAAAAATGACTACTGGAAAGATAAAATGCCAAAAAGCACAGGCTGATAGCCAGACCTGGAATATCTACAAGACTGAAGGTGCCTCCCACTCTCCTCAATGACATGTGATCTTGTCTAGTAGGCTGGCGTTGTTAAAAGACGTTTGCTTAGTTTTAACAAGGAAATTTTCCAGGAACTTTGCTATTTAAGCTACCACACCTGGTTATTTTCCTTTGTTTTATTATTTCTTCTGTAGATATGAAACATACAAGTGTTTCTATGTATCTTACAACAAGTTAAGGCAGAGCAGGGGATTGTAAAGCCATAAAAACACTCTAGAGGTTTTGTAAACAGGAACATATATGGCACCTGTATCTTAGTGTTCCTTATTTTCATGTAGTGCATTTTTCCTTCCTGTGTGAACTGTAAGCTTCACCATATTTGCTTCATTCTGAATGTCACTGTGTACCACTAACATTCCTTGGGCGTTGCTCTACAGGGGTCATGCAATTAGACTGTAGTTGAGCAGCTGCAAATCCGTGGGAGGCTCTAGAAATCCTATCTGAAAATGGATCAGAAAAAAACCAGTACAGTTGTTTCCCTTGATTGGAAATTGTTTTGTATTGATTGGAGTAATAATCCATGCCATGACACATACCAAGGACATTGGAGCTGATGCCAATCACTATTAAGCTCCAGATTCCTAGTGAGATCATTTTGTATAATATATGAGACTATAGAAAAATGTTAGTTCTCTTTGAGGTTTGTAGAGTTTAATTATCTAAGTGCTTTTGTGAGACTATTGCACATAATTCTCTCTCCACCTGAGGTGATAAACCTGAAATATGCCATCCTATGTATTTATGTATGTATATAAACCACGCACACTGAAGAGACAGACAGGGACGTGAAAGTGCTTTATTTGGATCCTTCCAGCTAAAAAACATGACAAAGCACTCCTGAATCCAGTCTCAGGTAGGCCACTACAAATCAGAATTTGCCTGAATTTTGCATGAAAACCAGAAATTTTTATTTTAAAGAAGGAGGACTAGTTTTCTTAAAATTATTTTTTCCCCACTTAGAAAAATAGTTTCAGTGGAAAGTTTTCAATTATCCTTACACTTTTATGATCTTACACTGGATTTGCATGGATTTAAATTAAATCAGTAACTTGCAAAAATAACTCGTAGACCTTGCTTTCAGAGCTTGCTTAAAGGGCGTTGACAGTAGTATGTAAGAAGGAAAATGACTGTTGAATTAACAATCTCATAATAACTGTGTTCATTTCCCTTCCACTGTTTTTAATGATCTGAAAGCACCTCACGGATATTTATTGAGCTACAAAATAATTGTGAAATAAAATAATCCCAACCTGTAGATGAAAGCACAGTTATTTCAACAAAACAGCAAACAAGTTTTTCATTGTTAGGTGCAAACCTAGCCTTGTGAAGTGGAATATTGCTCCAGGACAAATCTAGGTGACTGTAATCAATGGCAAACTTGCTCCAGTGTTTGTGAAACCATCATCTCGATTATGAAAATATTTGCCAAATGTAGCTCAACGTAGAAACTGAACATGGAGAGAAAAATAGAGTCCTTGCATTAAAGTTTTCAGTCTCAGAATAGTTTACTGACTGCCGAATATCTTTTCATTTCTATTTTAAACAGGTTAGCTAGAAATACAATGATGCGATGGTACAAATAGAGAATTTTTATGAGGGCAAGCTGCATTTGAATGCAGTGAAAGACAACACCTCACCAAAAAATCTGGAAGGTTTAGGACGACTTGGCTAAAATCAGCTAGCAATGGAAGTATCTTATGAATTACCTGGGGAAAAAGGTAATTTTGCTTTGATAAAATAAGGGCAATCTGAATTTCAGGTTCTACTTCTTCCAGCTGCCTCAGGCTTTCATTGCAGGGCCTCTCAGTTGAAGGGAATGGTTACTAGGACCAGAATATTTTCTCCGAAAGTGTGTCTGCTGTGATGCAGAAGCAATCTAAGGCTCTACTTCCATGGCTATGTCAATTAACGATAAGAACAAACCATTACAAGAGAGAATTGCTAAGGCTTGCTATTTCATTACTGCAGGCACCTACAGTAATAGTAATGTAGGACAAGACACCTGGAATACACTGATCGCTACAGTACAGAGTCACTGTAACAAGAAAGTAGCTGAGTGAATAGGAACAAGTGAAAGGAAGGGTTTGATAACCCTGACCTACCAATCATGGAAATAATAAAGCTAGTTTATGAGAACAGCATTGTTTCCGTCTTACTACAGCATGCAAAATTGCTAACAGATAACAGCATATGTCTTTGAAAGGTCTTCACATGTAATCCAAGTCCTAATTAGAGCTCACTGAAGGAAAGGGTAAAGTTAAAAGACTTTCTTCTAATTTTTGTTATTACTGTTTTATTTATAGAACTTATGCTTAACAGAATATTTTCAGTTAAGTCTACAGCTCTGTTTAGGAGGCCAGTCTTCCAGAGTATCTACATATTGAGAGGCAGTTTTACCAAAGGAATGATCTAAAGTCATATTGTCTGAAGCCAGTTGTATTTATTTCTTATGCTATGAAGTAACTTCAAATGGGTGAGCCTTTACCAGCTCAAGACCCTAGTGAAAACAAACAAAGAAGGAAGGAATGAAATAATCTCATTTTACATAGCAAGATAAGGAGCAACAGCAATTATGTGACTTTTTAACCTCTTACATCAGACAGAGGGAAGTGACACTTATCTCTGGAGACATGGATCATACTAGGTCATAATTTCACTTCTCTCAAACTCTGAAGCCAAGATCAAGATAAGGCGGTGTTATACAAGCCTTACCCATAACAGCAATGTTGAAAACAGTTTTCCAGGACTATACCTCAAAACAAATGCAAAAACAGCACTGGAACAGGCTGCCCAGAGAGGTTGTGGAGTCTCCTTCTCTGCAGACATTCAAAACCCGCCTGGACGCCTTCCTGTGTAACCTCATCTAGGTGTTCCTGCTCCGGCAGGGGGATTGGACTGGATGAGCTTTTGAGGTCCCTTCCAATCCCTAACGTTCTGTGATTCTGTGATTCTGTGATTCTGTGAAATGTTTCCAATATATTTCTGCCCACCATAGCTTCCTCTGTCCCATTTATCTGTTTAATGTACTCTTCTAGTTCCTTTCCCATCAGATCCTGAGAAGCCTTTACCATTCATGTCATAGCAGGATCTGGACATCAGTTTCATGCAACTTAAATATTTTAATAATGATAATCTTTCTTTTTCTGCAGGCCTGTTCCTACCTTTGGTTCCTAGTTAACAACATGTTATCTATTATCAGGCCATATTCTTGTTTTAATTAAGCTTGCAGGAAGGTTTTATTCCTCTGCCTGTGATGATATTTCACGTCTTAAATTTATTTTCTGTTTATAATCCCTACAGTAACAAGTAGCAAAAGAACGTTTCAACTAATAAAAAGGTGTTCAAACATTGGAAGCAACAAGAATGTGGCAGAAATATACATGTAAGAAAATAAATTAACATATTTAAAACCAAACAAACAGACACTGGAAACCATAGCCCTTTGTAGGTCTGTGAACAGTGGTGGTTTTCTAAAGCAGAACCTTACTGGCTTTTAGGAAGCGGATGAGGAGTGGAAAGGCATAAGTAAAAGCAGCGGGGTTTCTTCTGTCTGTTTTCTCCCCTATTTTTCAGCAATCTAAGCCATCAGATGGTGTTACAGAGACCCAACTGGAGTCAGCCCTTCACGGAGGTGAGCAGGACTATTCTTTCTCTCTTATTTGGATTCTAAAATCAGGGGGGTTGGAGCCCTGAACTAGCCTGTAGAGCCAAGTGGTTATGGAAAAGGGAATGCAAGTTCATCTCAGTTTCCAATTTTAAGCTTGATTCTTCCATCTGCAAACCAGCATAGAATATAATTTAAAAATATGCAAAGCTGTTCCTTTCAATCTGTGCCTTCATAATCCCATTTGGTCTGGGAAATTTAGCAAACAGTTACGAAGATAGAAATGAAAAATGGGGGGCTCTAATTCAATCACTCTTAGCTTTGATGCTGTGCTTTTAACAATGCAGAACACTTAGGAAATGTGACTGTTTATTCAGCATGAAATTTATACTGGTTTTCAGAGTCATAGTGGTTTTTCACAACACTGAATTTTACTTCAATATTTCTGTTAGTATTGTGTCTCTCCGCTTCTACTCAAAGGGGCCCATTGAACTAAGGTGGTGTCACCTTTTTAGCATGCCTTTAGAAGCTGATTGTACTTTGAAACCAGCTTTTTATTTTCTCACAGAAACAAAACAGTGACTACATCCTAAAATTTTAAACCAGTTAAAATTATTTCATTACAATCCCTTATTTATTATCTTATGTATTAATTATGTAAATTATAGAGTACAACCGAGTGAGCATGAATCTAAGAAAAATCTGCACAGTTTTTTAAGCTCAGGAAAAGATTCACAGCAGAAGCAAGCTGTTGTGTTTACCAGGTAACACTTCCAAATTTAAAAGCAAACATCACTTTCTCTAGAAGCAAAGTGCATGGCTGTCTTTGAGAGAAAGATCATCCTACACTCACAGCAAGATGTTCTTTTTTTGGTAATTCGCAGTAAAAACAAATGCTGAAGTACCTGGTGGCATGAAATAAGGGGGCTGACATTGGTAGGAGGGAATGGTGGTTGTTTACTCAGGATAGAAACGCTCATGTGAGGTGCAAACCTCAACTAACAGTAGGAATACTTGTTACATTAACAAGATTTACTGACAGACTCCATCTGTGCCTTCCCACCAAACAAGGTCACTCAGTTAGATCCTAAGGAGCCTAATGAGCAAAGTCCCAAGTCTCTGGAGTGATAATGGAGGTTTGCTCTGACTTATGCCTCAGGCACTTGTAATATTTTTAGTACTGGAAAATAAAATAAGGTAGAGGAAAAAAGGTCATAATTTTTATCAAACCAATCCACCTTGAGAAATATCAGTGTGTGTGCCTGTGCATAAACATACCTGGATCTTTTTTTTCCTCTCTTTTCCTGGTGATTCACAGTTTACCTTTCTCTTTCACTTCATAGTGGCCCTTGAGGCACTTCAATGCCTTCATCTTGGCCATTCATTTCACAGCTGCATCGTGGTTGCAGAAACTTCCGTGTGGTGGCAACATGCCCATTCCTCTCAAAGGCTGTAACATCAACAGCATGTGTGGCTGTTTCATAGTTGAGGGAGAAGCCTTATCCTTTGATTTTTGCTGTTTACTCATTTTCTCTCTGCAGTTTCTGAGACACCGTGGTCAATTTGTAGCAAATATTATGGTAGTGCAAAGGAGAAAGGGACATAGGTAAACTTAGAGCATTGCAGACTGCCCAGAAAGCCTCTGCTAAGCACCTTCAGTATTTACAATTCTGAGTATTGATTTGTTGCTATAGGCTAGCTGATCAACAAAAATGATATTTTTATTTCTGAAAATTTATAGCAGAACTACAGGTTACCTAAAATTATTAAGCTGCAAGATAAAAGAAAGAGGAAGAGAGTGCTTTCCCTATATCCTGGAGTATGATTAAACTGTGGAACTCATTGCTGCCAGGTATTATTGAAGCCCAGTTATAAATTTTTAATCTTTTTATGTAGTAGCAGAATGGTCTGAATGTGACCTCTAGTTTGAGTTCCTATCTTTCTGTAGTTGACTTATTTCTTATCTTCTTTCCAAAAGCGTTCTCTGGAGTCATCTGAAACAGAATCCCAGGTCTTATAAACCCCAGGTTTGATCCAGTATCTACTACCATTTATCTACTAATGTTATGAATATCTAATCTAGTGAATGTTTATCATTCAAATGCCAATACATTATGAATTGCCTGTAGAAAACGAATGTCCTATTTAACTACTCAGTGAATGAAAGAATACTTGTCTGAATCTGTTAGATAGGATTAGGGAGACTGAAACTGCTTTATTTTACATGCTGTAAAATAAAATATCATAGCAATCATTAGAAAAAACAACACGGTGAAGCAATGGAGTATAGAGACAAATTTACAAGCATCTTCAATGAAATTTCTCTCAGTCACGTTCTTTAATGTGTTGAATGTTTCTGGGATGAAATAGTGCTTCTCATCATGAGGGATTCACTGGATGATGTATAGCTTAGGTGATGTAGTGTGAAAAAGATACGGCAGTAGATCCGGTGGAAATAACTCCACTCTGCAGAAGCCATTCTAGTCCACCTTCTGATAGGTTTCCATTTTGTCTCAATGTAGACTAACTCAAGTCCTAGCGTTTTGTTAATAGGATGAGGATTTACATTTTCATTTGTGTGCCTTCATACTTACTGTGTCCATGACAAGATTGTACACCTGGAGGTCAGAATAGAGCATTAATTTAAAATTTCTTGGGGAGACGTTTCCAGGAAAATGCATGTGTACAAATGAGTATTTCAATATTCTGGAGGAAAATGTCTCTATAATTGTCGAGAAGCTCTGCAGGTTAACACCAGTGCTCAGTTGTCTTGTAAAATACAATTGTAAAAGATGTCTTTATATGGTGATATAACATATCTGATTGTGGTAGAAGTAGAATCTATACAAGTGACATGCATGAGAATTTTAATTCTGACTTGAAGAATCCACAAATGTTAACAGTCCCATTTTTATTGATTGTTTAATTTATAAAGATGTTACTGTTTAAGTTCTGCAAATATCCATACATCAGCAGTCAGTGTAGAATGAGAATCCAGAACTTGGTGTTAAGTCCAGAGCTGTTGGAGAGCTCGGGCTGGCCTCTGCTTGCTGCTGCAGCACAGTGTGGCTGTCCTGGATTGCCCAGGGCGTCTGAAATGGCAGCTGAAGACTGTATTTTAAAACAGTGTAATGAATATGCATAATTTAATTCCACTCTTATTTAAGGAGATCCACTGTCCTGGATTCCCCAGGGCGTCTGAAATGGCAGCTGAAAACTGTATTTTAAAACAGTGTCATGAATATGCGTAATTTAATTCCACTCTTATTTAAGGAGATCCCTCTCTTTCAGTCATCATAAGTAATCAGCAGTAGATCTCATAAAAAACAACAGCATATTTTGCAGTGGTCGTACCTATCTAATCCTAATTACCACCTCTTTCAAACCCTTGTCTTATTTTTGATGTACAAATGAAATTTCCCTATTACATAGAATACTATTATAATTAGAACCTCCTCATGCTTCACGGCTTTTTTAAGCGATACTCAGCTTTTCTAAATTCTCCAATTACAAGTGGCAGATAATTAGATCAGCAATGTGAGCTATACTGAAGTAGAAATGGATATTTTTCCCTTCACTGTTGTTTCATGTCACCTGAACAGTCAAGCTTACAAAAAGAAAATCATACTTATAAATTCAAAAACATATCTAATGATATAATAACATATATATAAGAATCTTCAGTAATCTTTTTCCTTAACTGATAGATGTAATTAAATGTTCTGAAAGATAGAGGTGAAACATTGCAAAATCTCAAAGTTAAGCAGCAAGAATGTCATTAATTCACATACTTTCCACAGAACAGTACACCAAACTACATACATACATAAAGAGAAATGAAAGTTTACATTTCAGTGTCTCTCCACTCTTTAAAATAAGGAGCAGCTACTTATTTAGAGAAATCCAACTTCCTCCATTCACTAATTAACCCAGGCACACTGCTCAGTATCTCATAGCTGAGACTCAAAGCAGACTGTCCCAGTTAGTATGCAGGCTATTAAGTACACTGAGGGTTTTACCCTTATGTCACTGCAGTGAGAATTTCCAAGTACCCAGATCAGTTTGTTTTCTCTCCAGTCACACTATCTGTCTGTTAGTAATGATTTTTTATTTTTCTTTCTAACTTTCCCCACAGTCATACTTACCTCAGGACTGTCTATATATGTGCTCTTTTCCAGTAGGCTTTTCTGTCATTGTCCCCACACCCCCACATGTGGTCTAAGTCAGCACTAATGCCTGTTTCACATCTTGCTCCATTGTGGAAATAAGACACAGCAATTGCACCTTGAGTGCAGACATCTGGACATCCATGGCTTGTCAGAGCTGTCTTACCAGAACTTGCTTTCTGGTCTTTAAAAGCACCTGTATGCCTGTCCTTAAAACTGAATTACTTTATTTTTTTTTAATCATGAGTTTTGGCTTGCTCTACATCATGATTTCTGTTGGATTTTCTTTTATTTCTCAGGTTTCTTCAGCTTTTATAGTTTTTTGTGGCAAAAAGGAATAGCTTCAGATGGCTTGCCTCATTCTGGATAGAGAAAAAAGCATTTTTCTGTAAAATGTGTTTGAGTTTTTCACCTGATCTATATTGTTCAGTTACTCATGAAAATTAGGAGTGTATATGCATGTGTTTATTTAGAAAAAAAGAAAACTTCTTTTTGAGAACCGATTTAAAAAAAAACAAAAACACATAAAAAACCCCCACCAGAAAACAGAAGACAGAAAGATTTATGATCAGGTGACAGGAACTCATACAACATAACTATGCTGAGAAATAAACAATTTCTTGAGATCTTTCCATGTCACTCATTCAACCTTTCAATAAAAGATCTTGTAAGCTTGAGCAGCTTCAAATGTGGTATTAATAAGTGAGAGAAACAAAAATGGAACACTTCAAACTTCTCACAGAGGCAGCAATTTATTGGCTGTGTCCTCTCAGACGTTCATGGTTTGATGCACAGATAGGTGTCACACCCTGAGATCTGTCTGCCATGCTCACTGATGGGTGCATTTTCACCAAGTTTTATCACAGCCTAAATTGCTTGCAATTCTTAATAAGTTTCAGCTCCAGATGCCCTAGGAACTTTAGAAAAGCATGTGACAGTGGGTAGGGAAAAAAGGAAAGGTAAGGAAAGGAGATATTTTTGTACAATAACATGGCATCTTAGTCTGAAAATTCACCTTCAGGAAGCAGTACTTTTCTATTTGCCAGCTGGTCATCAGACATTACAGAGAATAAAACCAAATATTAGGAGTCCTCATCTGCTGATTTTTGACTCATTCATACTTCCTGTCACAAAGCACAAACTGCAGCCTCTGTTGAGATCGCCATACTTGTATCTCTCTAAAAGGCAATGATGGACAACTTTCATGCCTCAAGCAGTGTTCAATACCATGTCAGTGTGGTGTTTCCATGTAGAGAGAAGCTAATAATTGTAAGAGTTACTCTTTCTGTTAATGGATAATATGTACAATATTTATGAACCCTTTTTCTAAGAACAACTTTTATGTGGAGGCATCTGCAGTGGAACTTATTTTAAGTAGTTCTCTAAGTATTCCAAGATGTCACTTGACATCTTGAACAAAAATGGTGTCTTTTCTATCAGTCTTTGTACCAAGTAATCACTTAACAACTGCTAAACTGCTCAAGGTGCACAAGTGGCTTTAAGATATTTCTGCAGCCAACCTCGGTCCATTGTAGAAATAGTCCCCCATGTATGTGAGAACTTTTGTGGAGTTTATCTACCTAAAGTAACATATAAAGAAATTACAGCCCTTCTAGAAGTGGTATTAGTTAGGGATATCTATATCTATATCTATATCTATATCGATATCTATATATATCTCTATAGCTGAACAGCTTCCCCCCCACTCAAAAAAAAAATCAAACAAAAAAACCAAACAAACAAAACCAAACAACCCTGTAGTATCTAAACGCCCATCTGCTTTTTGTCCAACTGCAGTTATTTATATTATATAAGCTTTACTTACAAGTAAATCTCTGCTCTGTGCAGCCTGCCATGACACAGTATCAGGCCCAATCTTCTCATTAGCAGATTATAAATCAAAGAAATTGGGTGGAAATGTGTCAAGGAGAACTGAAAATATTTCTCACCTACTCCATTTCACTCGGTGGCATAGGCTGTTTGGGACAGATTCCTGTTTATTTCTGCTTCTGTTTTATATTTCTGAGTGCAGACTTTTCAAGATAAAATATTTTCTCAGAGGAAAAAACTACTACAATGCTAAACTGTGTGACCTAAGTGACAGCCTAAACTATCTGCCATGAAGTCTCAGACTGGTGCTTCCCCTGGCTATCTGGTGGTGTCAAACAAGAAATTCCCAGAGCTTCTCTTTTCACAGTTTAACAGTGCAGAAAAGACCAAATACCTGGTTGTATCCTCTGATGGTGACAACAACTAGAGGTTCAGATTCTCATACTAGCTGAGGATCTAGCCCGCTGCAGGCAGGGGGAGCACAGGAGGTAACAGCCAATATTTGCACTCGGAAAGAAGTCTTCTAGGTCTTGAGAATGTTTGGAAGTCTTTTGTTTTGTATCGTGGGGGTTTTTTTAAGCTGTCAAGAACCAAAACCAATACATATTCATTTAGGGTATAAGAATATAAACAAAAATGCCACAAATGTCTTTACAAGACTGTAGCTGGCTCATGAGTTTAGAGATACCTGCATGCAAATCAGTCATTCATTCAGTGTGGAAGAGCCATGTCAAAGCCACCTCTGCATTACAGCGTGAAGGGCTAGCAACGCGCTGGCAGCCAGCAAATTGCAGCTACCTTCTGTGTGGAAATACTCTCCTTGTTCAGCTTGTACATGTTAATACTCAAGCCAGAAAGAGTCACACTGGAGAAATATTTTTAATTATTAGCTATGGCTCTATGACTTTGCTCCTATTAAACACCAGAAAGTGGTCTACATTTCTGATGTGGCGTTAGTGCTTCTGGGCTAAAATCTGTGAACTGGCAGCTTGACATATTTTGAATGACTATTCCGACAGAGGCTCCAATATGTCACAATCCACAGTAGATGTAAATTTATATTAAAATCCCACTATGCAATGACAGTTGTTTGGAACCCCAAACCCAGAGATTATTATCTGTTTTGTTTCTGGCAATTTAAGACAGCTGAGAGGGTAGAGAAGGGAATGTCAGCATTTTAGTGTGACTGTCAAATGAACATAGACCCACTCCTGACAAAAACTGTTTAAGGGTACAGAAAGAAGAATTAAAAGATTGCATGGTTGTTGAACAAGCTGCTTGGCATTTATTTTGTACAACAGAAACTCTAGAGGTTCTACAAAACCAAGTCTTTTCAAAGTTAACAGCATTGACAAAGATAAAAACATTTCTTCTTCGCTGGATGCACCTTTTCAGAAAAAGTCACTGCAGCTCTGAAAGGGCAAACCTCAACGTTCGAAGTTTTGATAGGTGTCTGAAGTCGTATTTCAGTTCTAGACAGACCTATGTTTGAAAATAAAATTTCTCTTATAATTTAGTTCTCTATCTTCCCACAGCAATTAAAATAATTGCATTCTTGTCAAGTTATGTGTTTTACCCTGATTAAAGATATAGCTGTATTGAGCAAACACTGTCTGTTGACAGATGAAAGCAGATCGCACAGCATGTCTGAAATTGTTCTGATAGCTTCACATTATGTAGCACATAGGCAAAAATTCATCCAGTATACATAGTTATACCCATAGAAAAGAAATACTCTGTTAAACAGCAATTCATTCTTTATATCATGTTCTTCAACCCAGATAGTTTTAGTTACATATCAAAGTTAATGAGCGCTTTGGATTCTGCCTCAAAGTTAATTATTGGGACATTCTTTTGTACCTGGTTGTTTTTGAAAGCAAGTGTCTAAAATCACAGGGAATAAAATTAGATGAAAAAAGTCTTTGATCACTGAAAGTATATACAGTTAAGTTTAAGTTATTAGTGCAGATAATCTGCTTGTTTACAACATCATTACAGATTTGACTGTGGAAAAAAAGAATTGCAAATTGTTTCACTTCAATTAACAGTGCATAAATAATTCTGGCGTGCATAAATATTTCACTGTTGAAAACCGTAGCACATAACTTTTTATTGTGCTCTTAAAACAGGTCTAATGCAAGGTTAATAACACACAAAAACCCCTGTCTATGGCGGGAAAGCCATCTGTCACAAAGAGGACTAGAAATGGTGTTGCACCAGAACCTGCTAAGAGACTACCAATTACAAATAACGTGAGTGGTGAAACACTGCAAAACTACACGGCGTTACAATGCAGCAACATAACGACAACAAAATATGTGGATTTATCCTGACTTTTGTCAGCTCTCAACTTGGTGACACTGCTTAGCACCTGCGGAAATTTAGGAAGGTTCTCTGAACCTATGCTTTCACTTCTGTGACACATTGCATCTCAAACTGTAAAGGGCAGGCAAAATTCACAGTTGCAAAATAACAACAAAGGTTTTCAAATAAATCTTTCATGTTGTAAAGACAAAGATGAACACTAAAGGGGTCTTGCATAAGAAAATACTTGGATAGCAATAGTATTCTGACTAAGATGTCGTTGAGTATCAGGCATTTCCGCTAAGCAGTATAAAAATTATAGTATCAATAGTTTGCAGTAGAGGACTGAAAGGTTAACACCATACAGTAGTTCAAATATAGATGCATGAACAAATAAATTAAAACATATGAATTTATTCCAGTGACCTTGTATATTTTTAGGTTGCCTCCAGGACTGTAGGGACTAACTTTCATGCCTTTGCTCAGAGCACAGTTCTGTTTGGTTCGGTCTGGTAGTTGAGGAAAACACTTGTATATCTTAGACCTTATACAGCACACCTAATGCCATTTATACTAGGTGAGTATCTGCTCCCTCATTTTTTTAAAAAAATCAGAACTTAACAGACAGTAACTTTTGGAAATTGAAAAAAAATCTTCATAGTTAAGTTTAACAAATCTTTGTATCTTGTCCTATGAGGTGCTGACATGTAAAATACTTGCACTTTTCCGAGTCAGGCTTCCTCTCTGGAAGAGGCAAGCAGAGATGGACTTGGCCGGGCAAGGGGCATGTAACAGAGATTACCAAAAATTTTGCTTTTCTCAATTTATTTTACTTTACCCCAGAAAGAATGGTAGTTTCAGATGTGTAGACAAAGCAAAGTTTTCTGTGGTGTCTGTAAATGTAGCATTTTTTCACCACCCTGTTTTCTTATTTAAAATGTTTGTCTTTAGTTTATGTGTAGTGTCCTTTGTATAATTCCTTGGCTTTGACCACTTACATTTTTGGTCATTTAGTGTTAATATGATTTTTAATATCAGTAGCTCAAGTTCTGCTTTAAGATAACAGTCTTCATAATTGCCAGGAATTACAGCTGCTGGAAATGATCGCCTTAGAAGGAGACTGTAAAACTGGACAGGGAGAAAACAGAAAACTGACAAAAAATTGTTAAAAGTCAGAATAATAGTCAAGGAATACCCAGTAGCAATAATTAATTTGTTTTATTAAGAATATTAAAAATACTCTTTTAGGAAGAGTAGGAAACATTTAATTCAGGTGTGAAATCACTGTCCATCAAACAGTTTAGTTGAATTTGACCAAGAACTTCCTTTCAGTTGCAGCTGACTGGAAAATACAGGGGCTTATTTCCTGATCTCTCTTCAGAGGCAAGCTGAGACCCACAAACTGCCATCCCAAGCATGCAGCTTCCTCTGAAATAATGCCTTCAGGTGTCCCTTCTTTCTGCCTGGCTCTCTGGATGAGATTTATCACTGTATCACTGGCTCTGGCTGCAGAAATAAAGAGGAGGATGAGAAGAAAATGCAAATCCCATAAGACACTGGAGCTGTGTTTAAAAATACAGTTCTTGTGACCTGGAACAAACATTCAAACTTCCCTGAATTGATTGGTTGCTTTTATGAAATATTATGATTTTCTAAAAGTTACAATCTTTTGCAAAAAAAAATAATGTATAAAAAAATACATTCAACAAAACTGGAATTTTAACTTTAACTTGCTCTTATAAGTTTATAGGTATCTGTACTTTATATAAAGATCTTATTAAGTAACTGAGGAGAGATTTTTCTCTGTTGTAAACGCATTCTTGTTACTGTAATTGTACAGATTTCCATAAAATTACACCAGAAGCCCAAAAAAGCACCTCAGAGGAAACCTTGCTCTCTGGTCTACCAGACTAACTAGACTGTAGAAAGAAAGAGGAAATATTATAGTTTTTCAGTTATCTGTGTGCAACCTGAAATGCTAGAATTAGCAGCCAGATCTTCCAGACCTGTATCTCTTGATCTTGTAGCACAACGATGTTTACAGTGCACTCCATTAACCTTGGTAAAATAACTTTCTCATTATAAAGCTTTTTATAAAGCCACATCTGGAATTCTGAATTCAGAATAACTACTTAGTAAAAAACAAAAAATCCTGACTATTGCTGCAAGTAGTGTAGTCAATGTAAGAGAAGACAAAGAAAGAAAGAAAAATGTTAGGATACAGCAAACAAGGAACAACCTAGAAAATATCGGCGATGAAAAGAATTAAAATAAAGAGCCTTACTTGAGATTACATGCTCATTTCTGATATACCTGAGGACAGAGGCAGTGTGATTAAGAAACTGCTGTTAAAAATATGAAAGTCATTATGAGTTTGGGGCTATTTCAAGCGTACCAAGAAAGGAAAAAGCTCAGATAAATGTAGGAATTGCGTATTGTAGACCTATGCTTCTATATAAATTTTCCTACAACAGATGAAAAGGGTGTTCAAAAGTATTAAAAAGCAAGAGATTTAAAATGTATTAAGACGTTTTTACAAAGCATATCATTAACCTGTGGGACTTGTTGCCATAGGGTAGCACTGAGGCCAAGAATTTAGCTGGATTTAGAAAGAGTGGACATTTTTATGTATAATCAGAAGTTACCATGTTACATTAGAGAACATAAAGTGCTTTTATAGAGGACATAAAGTCCAATACTTCAGGCCATAAGGCAGCTGCTAACTCACAGGGGTTAGGAGGAAATGTTTTCAGCTGGCAGGTTATTCTGTAGCGGCCACTCAAGGACTCCATGGAGCTACTGCCATGCTTTGGCTTTGGTCAAGGGAAGACGAGGTAGGCTGCCAGTCTGACATGGCATCATAGGTCTGCATGTTTTATCTGTGCTCTTACTCTTTCTTTTCATTTTAGTCATTTGTTACTTCATGATAATGTCTTTCTAAGAACACAGATCTATTACACGTAAAGCCTATCAGGCAATCTTGTGTCTCTTTCTGCTCAGTAAAGGGAAACAACTGTGAATTTCTATGTAATGCATCTGCTGCATTTTCCTCTTTTTGAAGCAAACAAGTTGTTAATGCAAGGCAGATGTTAGAGTGTTTGTTTCACTCTTCCCTGAATGAGATGGTATGTTTCCTTTTAGGGAAACACGTTAAAATCACTTCATTCTTCTATCAATTCAACATAACTGATTATAAGAACTATGTAAAATCAGTATTTCAGAGCAGCTCTGCAAGGGATATTTTTAACACACAGCACCACAGCCCCTGTCTCTTGTCACTTGTGTCATCCTGTCATCATGTACACCTTCAGACACAGGCAGGCTGGTACTAATGAGCTCACCACTCCATGTTCCTCTATCATGAATTTCAGTACTAATGAGAAAAATTCCCAGACTGCTCTCACACTCTAAATCAATTTGGCAAGATTGATCAAAATATTCATTAAAACAGTTTGTTCTTCAACTCAGCCTGAACCCTGCAGGCATAGCTGTCTTGCTTCTATGTGGTTTTTTTGTGTGAGTCTGTGTGCATGTATGTGAGTGTGTGAAATTGAAAAAAAAAGTCAGTTGTTTTACCTCCTTATGTGATTCAAGCATTACTTTCAGGAAAAATAAATCAAAACAAGGCTGAATTCTCATTACTATTTTCTCCTTGAGAAGTGCCTAGGAGTCTAGAAATGCTGAGAAAAATATTCTGCACCCCTATTCTTATGTGCCTGTCAGCAGAAGGCCTGAGAATGACCGAGCAAATGAGTGAAGCAGCAAATTACTGTCAAAAGGGCAACAAGCAAAACAACAAATGAGAATCTGTCAGAGAAAGAGAGACATCACCGGCCACACAACCCTATATCTTTTGTCTGTCATCTGCATGCTAGATTTCCATGTCTTCCCTCAACAAAATTTCTTCTTGCCATGTCAGCCTTGATAAGTATAGGTTAGCTCACAGTGTCTACTTTTTCACATGCATTTCAAGATAAAACACAGTCCATAGAGCCAAGGATGACATTAGCTGACTAATGCTCAACCAGCTGGAATCAGTGCTCAGAAGGCTCTAGGCACAAAATCAGAGCAGCACAAATTGCAGTGAGGGATGAGCTGGGGATAGATTTACAAATCTCAGCTATGATGTTATCTGTACCTCCAAATGGACGAGAATAATTCATGTTGGTACCAGTTTAAAAGCCAGTCACCCTGGGTAGTCATATATTATGGACTTCTGGTTCATTTCAGCAATAGAGAAGGTTGCTGTTGGCCATCTGATTTCACCATTCATTGCCTACAAACTAGGAGGAAGAGTCAGGCAAACTTAAACCAGACATGGTTTTAAAATACTTCATGCATTATTGTTCACAACACTGCAAATTGACTTTAGTTTACAATGTTAAATACTTAAACTGCATTCCTAACAGCCTATTTCTTAGATATACTGCGTGCTATAAAATGAGATAGTGTTATTCCAGGAAGTTTTCAGCAGGGTTATGAGCCAAATCTTTCAGAAACTCCAGAATATACCCCACAGACAGACTTTTGCTGTTGTTAGGGCTCCCATACTGGTTGAGGAGGAGGAGAGGCAGGAAGAACTCTGCCTTGGTGCAGGGTATAGAATCTCAGCAGTTAAAACTGACGTTAAGTATTTCTTTAAAAACTGGCCATGGCATACAAAGGCAGTGGTCCACATTTCTTTGGATCAGTTATTTCCATGGCTTTGTATTCAAAAGGTGCCAAATAAAAAAAAAACAGCTGCATAACTAAGTAGCAGGGAGAGAGGTAGCTCTTTGACCATGTGCAGAGTGGTGTGAGATTTTCTTTCCATTTAAACACTGTTGGCTACTCAGAAATCACTGGTGTGGTCTGCCTCCATTGCTGAACATCAGTGTGTGCCTCAGCGTCATTGGATTTCCAGAGCAATGTACCAGCAGTCAGCTAGAGTTTAGGCAGCAAGTACACATCCAAGTTGAGTGAGTTTGCCTGAAGGAACAATAGCTTATATATATTCAAGCCCTTAGAAATGAAACCCCTTTTTAAATGCAATGATGCAAATCCCTGTCTCAAGAGTAGCCCAAGCTCTGCCAATGCAGAAAACTGTGGGTTTTTTTCTCTACTACACAAAATAACACTCTTATGAAGCAAAAAACCTAAAACCTAAAACAAACAAAAACCAACCAGAAAGGAATCGTGTTGTCCAGACAGTTTTTCTGGAGATGAGATAAGGTGTTATTAACCAAATGCTCATTTACAGACATATCATCTGCCATAAAAAGCGAGGCGAGGCTCCTATCACTTTCACAGTGTGAGATACTGGTTTTAATGTGCGTCCTGCTTGTCCACTTTTATCTGGCTGGTGAGGTTTATTTCTCTTGACAGAAGCTGTTCTCAGGCATCTGTTTCCACAAATAGAGGGAAAAGCAGATACTGGAACTGTTCAACTCTGTTCAGTGAATAGACTCTACTGAAAGCCATTGAAATTTTTGTGAAAAGAAAGTTTTAGGGAATCCAGAAATTAACACGTCTTTTAATTTTTTCCATATCTATGAAAGACAGTGACTTTCAGAAATTAGTTACAATTTCATTTATTTGATTATTAAAAATATTTTTAATAAATTTTTTAAAAAACCCCCAAAACAAAAACATAGCTCTACCTAAAAGCTACTATGTGTCTCAGGTAGGTTATGTGAAGATTTTATTTTATATACTGGATTAATAAGTGCATAGACAACAAAGGAAGTTACATACAGTACCTCCTTTCCATTGTTTGATCTTAAGAGGCTGGCTCATTCATTTTTAAATGATGTAGGAAACAAAATTAATGAAAGTTGATGAAAGTTGTCTATTCAGGAGTGAGAACTTTGATTTGCAAGAGACTTTTGAATCCCTCCATACTCCTTTTGTAGCTTGTCTTAAATTAAGCTGTTTCTTTTTCTGTAGCTTTGCAGCATCTCAGATGTTTTCAGCATCAGTTGAAAATTCCACTGCTTAGAGTAGATTTTTATTTATAATATTTTTTCCTCAGAATCTTAGGCAGTAGGTAAAGGAGGAAGTACAGAAGCTTGGTACTATGATAGAAAATGCTATGGGATTATTTGTCATAGGTATGGAGAAGTTTTGCAATGTTCTCTCTCATTTTTCCCTCTCACTTCCCACCAGTGCCAGACTGTCCTAGAGGAGCTGCTGCTGCAGCCCACGTGTGAAGGAAAATGCCCCACCCCAACCCAAAGAAAGAAAGAAAAAGGCATTGTAGCATGTTGTGCATTTTCAGCTGCCTTCATCTCAAGCTGTGTGTATAAACTGAAATATAGCAGTTACTCTTTTTGGACCCCAAACAGATGCTTTTAATGCACAAAACCGCACATCCAGGTTCATGTATAACAGAGAAGATGGGACAGGTTTAAGCTTCCTATTATTGGGATTTTACAAGATTTCTGTTTTCATGTAATGTTTCGGTTCAGCTATGACTATGGTTATTTTATAATTTCTCAACACATAAAATGGATGAGTTGCCACTGGACAAGCATTTCATTTGACATTGTAGCCAGGGCTAATTAGTTGAAAGATTGGATATCTCCCAGCTGCCAGAATAGGCAGTCCGTCTCCCATCTTTTCAGCCGCCTTTCCCTTTTGACAGCATCAGGAGTTTTCTGAGGCTGTGAGACAGATCTGCAAGTTTTCTTCCATTTCTGAAATTTCATAGTAGTGTCAGGAGAACTGCAGTGCAATAACTCAGATGGAGAGACAAGAAAAATGAAACTACCTTTAAGGTTGCAGCAAGTTGCACTTTAGTGTTTTGTCTGTAAAACTTTTTTGTGGCTCCCCATCCGTTTGAAATTGAACACCCTTCTATCAGTCAGATATCTCAGAACTTTAATTCATTGATATTTGTGAAATGCTTTGAATTTCCAATATAGGCTGTCACTGTCATCAGTAAAGATAAGGTATTTACCAAAATAAATCCATGTTAAAAGCAAGCCAGATTGTGCATCCTTTTCATTTTTGCTTTTTGAGGAATATCTATTGGTCCAAAGCTTTACAATGGATATCTAACATGCCAAAAGAAAGCATAGTTGTTCTTGAAATATATTGTAAGACTGTGATTGCATTTGGTTAAAGCAGTTTTCAGTAAAATATATGCTCCTTGTTCAAAAGAAGCCAAACTGCAAGATGAAAATAACAAAACCAGTTATGTTAGTTTGGAAAAGCCCAAAAATTGATCAGATCAAGCCCATTAAGTGATATCCTGGTTGTTTCTTACACTTCCTTCTTTCTTTCTTCAGACCAGTAATGTGTGCTGCTCTGTCCTGATGTTAGGGAATATTTATGGGACTGGGAACTGTTAGGGATTGCTTTGTCTTTGTGTGAGAGAGAGAAATTCAAGGAACTCAGTATATGTGAAACACCAATGCATTGGTCAGACAATTACAGTCAGAACTCTGAAAAATCCATTCTAATACCTTAAATTTCATGCCTATTTGCCCTGGAAAGAAGTTGCACATTTTCCAAAAGAAGAAGGCATGTGCTCTCACCAGCTTCCTGAGGCACCACTCTCCTTTCAGCATGATATGGAGCTGTGCAGGGCCCGCAGGAGCTCTTGGAGGGAACAGTTTCTAAATCAGGTATACACCTCTGAGCTAGCCAGTGATTCTCTTCTCTAAATACTTATTTTGTGCAAGCTAACACGAGGACACATTAGTGTTTGGTTTGTTCACAGACAATGTTTTCCACTGCTCTTTGTTTCCAGGAGTCTGGTCTGTAATTTGTTACATCTGCTACATATTTGGAATCTTTCGAGGTAAGGATGCTAGATAGTCTTGAGACATTGCTACTCTCAAGAGTGGTAATAGGTTATAATTGTACTTATAATAGTGCAATGTATTAATGTATAGTCCTAAATTATTATTAACAACTCTAATCCATCACACATTTTTGTTATTGGTCTTATTTCAAGCAGCATCTCCCTTTCCAGCAGCTTTTCAATAGAGCAGACTTGATAAATCCTCCTCTCAGTATTCAGCTTGAACTACCACAGGCAAACTTGTTTGTTAATTAAATATAACACTTTCAATTGGATGCTTTTTTGATATGAACACACAACAGAGATAGGAGAGAATATTGGGTTTGAATGACAATGATGAATAATATTAATATTTACCTGCTATTGGAATCTGAGGCTGTTCCAATGAGCTACAAGAGTCTTAAAATCTTAGTTAAAGGTTAATGAAAGAAAATATTGAAAAATTTACTCAAGGAACAAGGAGTGAGGAAACAGAGTATTCTAACTCATCCACAGTACTGCCATTCTCAAACACAGAAATTGCATGAATCAGGCTTCCATGAGGTTGATCTATACAATCTGTGTGTAGGTTTGAATTAATCTTTTGGCTTTCAGACCTCCTAGGCTGCAAGCACGGTCCCATATTCAATTTTCCTTTTTGCAGAAACATCCTTCTGTTAAAGGCAAAGATGAGTTTGTGATATATTCATGTACCTCTAGGACTTCAGTTAGAAACTACTACTGAGACTTACAGAAAAGATTGACAACATTGAGATCAGATCTACAGAACAAAATATTCAAGACATATTGATTCTATTCCTTTAGAACTCTTAAGAAGATTCAGACAAATTTTTCAGCATAAAACAGTGGAATGATATAATTGGTTTAGAGTCAGAGACTGCATCTTCATTACATTCCTAATATATGATACTTACTATGTTTTAACAACACCTTATTAGAACTTGTCATGTATAATAAATATAGCATCTGAATATTAACTTAGAGTTTTATGCCAACTCATAAGGTTTGAAAACAGAAGCTCTGATTTCTTGCACAGCTCAGATGTTATTTCAAGGTTACTTACCATTCTTAGGTAATAGTAAAATTCTAGACCTCAGTGTATGTTGGTTTGGACACTTGTAGAAAGACCAGTATCATGAAATACTTTGTAATTAAAAATGGATTTAGGATAAAGTTTACATTTGTGTAAATACTAGAGGAATGTACATTTACTGCTTTGGCTTGTGTTGGAAGCTCAGTTTTAATGCTGCTGCTGCATATGAATTAACTCAAGAATAATCCCATTGGAATCTGCAGAAATACCACTAACGCTGCAGAAGTAAAACACTTGGGAGGTTCATCCCTATGACTATACATTTTTCCCTCTGGCTTTTGTATCATGACTAATCAGATGCAAAAAGTGTGTCATTATCAATTCAGTATTGTACATTAATATGTACACAGCAAAATTACACAGTAAAATTTACTAAGTATCACTGCTTCTTACCTTGCAGACTTTTCAATAGAACTTCATATTTTTAGCACATTGTCAGCTGTGATGACATCTACACTGCATGGGTCAAGTTTTTTCGAAAAAAGAGTAATAATTGAGTGCTTCTTTCTTTGGATGCTTAGTTTAGAAATCTTTCACACAGCCCTGCTTCTCAAGAGTTAACCGTCTGATGGTCAGACTTCTTTAAGGCTTCTCAAATCACAAAATATTCTTTATCAATCTTGGAAGACCTTAGCTTATCCCCTAATTACAGAAAGAATAATAGGTATAACCATTACAGTAATGTTATCGATACTAATATCAATAAACATTTATGTATATGTGAGAGGCAAAGGTCAGACAAAATTTATGCTGACAACATAGATATGTAATTAGAAAATAATCTGGCTTGAAGAGTGCTTCAAAATACTGTCACTAACAACTTCTTAGAGTCTAGTAGTCTCCCTGTTGTACTGGAAACTTATCTGAGTCAAATATTCTAATTCCTTGTAAAAAAAATAGATTTTTTTCAGCATCCCAGAAACATATACTTTCCCTAACAGAAATACGCTATGGTTTTCAGCACTAATAAGTGCAAGTATCTTAGATAAAGTTGATCTCGTGAGTATAACTACTGGCAAACAAAAAGTAACTTGCTCACTGTTAGGTCCTTTTCTTTCTCTTAAAAAGAAGCCTCTTGAGTTCATAAAACACGTATCTTCCAGTTTTACTCTGAAAACTGTCTTTATTTGAAGAATGGTCCAGCAGAAATTCAATTAGTTAAGGACAGACCTAATTACTTGAGAATTTATATAAAGGTATAATTAGCCAAATTATTCAATGCTATACGTTTCATAGGCAAAGCATTTGACCTAAGACAGTCCTTGTCAAATACGACATACTTGCTGTCATCAAGTCCCTCAGTAAGTCTGCAGATGACACAAAATTGTGTGGGAGTGTTGATCTGCCTGAGGGTAGGAAGGCTCTGCAGAGGGACCTGGATAGGCTGGATCAATGAGCCTAGGCCAATTGTATGAGCTTCAACAAGGCCAAGTGCCAGGTCGTACACTTTGATCACAACAACCCCATGCAATGTTACAGGCTTGGAGAAGAGCGGCTGTAAAGCTGCCCAGCAGAAAAGGACATGGGAGTGCTAGTTGACAGCTGATTCAACATGAGCCAGCAGTGTGCCCAGGTGGCCAAGAAGGCCAATAGCATCAAGGACTGTATCAGAAATAGTGTGGCCAGTAGGAGTAGGGAAGTGATCGTGTCCCTGTACTCGGCACTGGGGAAGCTGCACCTCGAATACCGTGTTCAGTTTTGCCTCCCTCATCCCAAAAAGGACATTGAAGCACTGGAGCATGTCCAGAGAAGGGCAACAAAGCTGGTGAAGATACTGGAGAACAAACCTTACGAGAAGCGACTGAGGGAACTGGTGTTGTTTAGTCTGGAGAAGAGGAAGCTGCTCTCTACAATTACCTGAAAAGAGGTTGTAATAAGGTGGCTATTGGTCTCTTCTCTCAAGTAACTAGCGATAGGACAAGAGAAAGTGGCCTCAAGTTGCACCAGGGGAGGATTAGATTGGGTATTTGGACCACTTTCTTCCCTGAAAGCATTGGAACAGGCTGCCCAGGGAAGAGATGGAGTTACCAACCCTGGAGGTGTTCAGAAAACATGTAGATGTGGCACTCCAGGACATGGTTTAGTGAGCATGGGGTTGTTGGGTTGACAGTTGTACTTGATGATCTTAGAGGTCTTTTCCAATCTTAATGAATCTGTGATTCTATGATTATAAGTGTTATTACTCACTTAAAACTTGTGGTTGTATTTGAGATATATTTATTGATGTGTCTGTGTCTTGGAGGATATTGTACCAGAGGCCATTTTGATCACGATAAACAATTTATTATAAGATTCTTGCCAGCTCCAGTTATTTTAAAGTGTGATATTATAATGAGAAGAAAGGTGTGAACTACTGCCAAAGGCCAAGGATCTTCAGGTTATCTCATTAATGCTCTCTACCTGGCCATAACCCCTAAAAAATGCTTCTACCTCTGTGATGTTACTTTTTCAGAGGAGGCATACCTCACAAATCCTCTCTGACACATTAGTCAGCTTTTAAATCTGTGAGTTACCTGAGCCAAAATCTTTCCTTCATTTCAAAAACTGGCCTGAAAACAGCATGTCGTGTACTTTGGGGAATAACCTCTGTTTCTAATGAATTCTGAATGTTCCTGAGTTTTGTTGGTCGAACACGAATCAGAAACACAGTGGCACAAAATGCCTTTCAAGTGATTTTCCTTGGTAAGATAAGTTAAACGAATTGTGGAAATTCTGGATTTTTCTGCTGAATTTGGTAGATATTTTTAAAAAATATTGTGCATGATTTTTCTGTTTAAGGGATGACTGGATCAAGGTGACTGTCTTGAATTTCTTGAGCTTATTTATTAGAAGTGAAACTTACTCATCATAGAAAAGTGTATGAACTTTAGTCTTAACAAATGTGAGACAAAAAGAGCAAAACATTTGTTTCCTTCGTTAGAGTCCGTAGAAATACTACCTTAATATGAGATCAGAACTTGATATAATAAAAGAAATCAACACTATGGATATTATTAAAAAACTCTTCAATCTTTCAACTGAAAAATAACTGAAAGGGTTTCCATTTATTCCAGAGAAAATACCAGCCTATTGAAAAATGGAAAATAATCTGGTAACTACAAAATCTCAATGTATGGTTATTTTAAAACAATTTAATTAGTTTTATTTATTCTTTAACCTCTCTCTCCCCTTCCAGTAGGGACAATGATAGAAGATTAAATTGTAAAGTGGAGGTCACTCATGATCTGAATGTCTGGAAGGTTGCAACTTTACATTTTAAGTAGTCAGATAAGAAAGCCATCCTCACTGAGTAAGTGGTGTGCACTGATGGTATATATAACGCAAACTTGACCTGTAACTTGACCTGTAACATTGAACATTTTTTTTCAGCTGGCCAGTTTGTGTTCTTTCACAATTCACTTCCCAGTTAGGGGGGAACAGGTCAGTTGGAATTCAGGGAAGTTTCTGCAGTGGATAAAAGTTCTAGTTTAATACATTACTATGTGGTGCTGCTGTAGGCTGGTAGGTTATCCAATGAAAAGTAAACAGCTCATTTATCCCAAAAGTATTTCTGTCCTGGACAATCAACTTTATTCACAACTACAGTTATTGTTCTATACACATCCATTCAAATCCACAGGGATTTGCTTCAGCTGTAAAATATTGTCCGTCAGAAATACCTTTGAACAAAGAACAACCTTGAAGTGGCTTCATAGGCTACAAAAAACTACCATGTGAGTACCACCAGCTTAGATGCAGGAGCTATCAGTGCTGTATAGAGAGTTCATAGGGCATACAGACATCAGATGAGTGTAGTAGTAGTAGTATAATAGTGGTAAAAATCAATTTTAAAGTTAGCAACACATTTCCCTCCTGACTAATTCTAACTTGTTGTTAGTCTGCCTATTGTGAAAAAGCTATGTTTTTTATTTGAGAAAACCTATGCCTATTTTGAGGTACAGAATAGAAATGTAATAGAAAACTAAGAACTCTAGAACAGCAGACACAGAAAATTTCTGAAATTTTAGGTGGTAGTAATAATAATAATAACAATGCATTTTCCAACATCCCTGGAAGCTCCCAGCTATAGGATAGGTAAACCATTGTGATTATCTTGTAATTAATATGTTAAATCCATGCAACTTAATTATATGCTCCTGTAATCCTGGAGAATCCTTTTCATATTGTTTTACAACTACGTTAATCACAATAGAATTTGAATATTCTTGCTATTGGAGATTTATCTTATTTACAAAGATTTTTATGGTAGATTTCATGCAAAGTTCAGGAGAACCTCTGTTCTATTTGAGGAGCAAGCCAATGATCCAAATGTTAAATCATTCCTGTAGCTTTTTGTCTTATTTTTAGCGATACTATTAAACATGTAAAATATTTGTGCTGCTTATCTCTTAAATTAACATAAAAAAAAACCAAAATCAAACCTGTGTGGATTTTTTTGTGGAAAACTGGTCCACAGCCCATTAAAATAAAGTGGTAAAGACCCTAATAAAACATTCACACACCCTCCTAAGGTAGCTCTGCATCCTTCCGTATTATACATCAGCTTCTCTTTTTTTGTTTGTTTGTTTAGTTGGTTGGTTGGTTGGTTTTTGTTATGGGCTTAAGTAGTGTGGAAGTTAAAACCTACTCAACAGTACAATTACATTTCCCTGAAAAATAATCTAAGCAGATTTAACTGTGATTTTGTCACTGCCTTCTGTTCTTAAGTTCCCATCAGTAAGTATATAACACTATATATAATTTCTCATAAATTAGTTACTGCCATAGATCTTTGTAGCCAGAAGAGACCTTTTTATTTGTCCAGTTCTCTCATATATCCAATCAAATAAATATACTTCTTTATGCACTTAGCAGACTTAAAATATCATTTTATGCAAATTCATTATTCATTTTCTTGACATTATCAGACATTTATTTAAAAGCAACTTGCTGTGAAAACAAGATCTGTGTAGGCTGGTGTATTCTAAATTAGTTTTTGAGAGCCCCATTATAATATAACTATTCATTGAAAAGGAGTCTGATAAATGTCTACTTTGATCTGAAAGGCTGGTGTGATACTCTAAATGGAAATGTGAATCCATTGGAAGGAGCCTGATTGAACCAGATATACCAGAAGGAAATTAAGATGCAAGAGATGTTGTTTAATCAGGCTGCAATTGTACTAATTTAACTCATCTGGGAAGCATAGAGCCATAACTTGGACAGTGCAGATCATGATTATTTCTTTAATTATTTCCACCTGGTAGGAGGTAACAACTGTATACGCTCTTCAGCTTGTCCTGTGCCTTTTTGCAGGAGAGAAATTTAGGCTGTAGCAAGGAGATACCCTTCCTCTTAAATGTGTGGGTTGCAAAGGGCACAACTGCCTCTGGACAAGGCATGTGTCGTATCAGTGCCAGAAAGTGTACTGGGGAGCACAAAATGTGGAAGTATATAGAAGTATAAAATGTGAAGTTCCTAAGCCACCATGCTAAATCCACAACAGGAAAAAGGGATTATCTGCTTGCTGTTGCAGCTCAGCTATCTAGCCTCTTGAAGGTGTGCCTCCCCCCAGGGCTAATTTCAAGCATGATGTATCAGGGAACCAAAATCCAGTGGGTGAAGAACTCCACTAGATACCTGACATCTGACAGCTGCAGCAGCATGAATCCAACTCTATTCCAATAACTCTCTAAAATGCTCTGGTTAAAAAAAATAAAATGCCTTGACCATGTCAGTGTAATTTTAGAAGATTTCTGACCTTCTGTAAGATAACACTTGCATAAAAAACTGATGCCATATTAATTCTAAGACTGGGATGTTGAGAGTTGCTATCCTGAGTAGGAGGGGGCTCGGACTTCAGGACTCGTGATTCACTATACTTAATACAAATTATATAAGCAATCTATATGAGCCAATGATTTATACGTAAATGGTTCTCTCTCTGTACTTTAACGTATGTCTTCAGTAATAAATCTGCTTTAGGTATTCTCTATCTCCTCTGGTATCTTAGGAATTTCTTGTTTGTTCCCCCCTCTGAGTGACAGTGTATTGTAACAACCCCGTAAACAAGAACATCAGCACAACTGAAGGAACAAAATAACAGTAACACGGGGCAAAACAAGGTTAGGATTTAGGTGACACCTTTGTTGCGGAAAAATCATATGTCGCTGCAACCCCAAGCTCCAATTTTTCCACTTTTTAAAGTACTTACTAAAGTATTTTCCTTACTAGTCCCATTGAATATCTCCCCCACCAGTTGTGTGCTGATGGGAAGTGCACTGTATGCATTAGTCTTGTGTCTTTTCCTTTTTCATGTCTGGCATGGAAGAATTAATTGTCCTACTGATGTTCTTCCTTATCCACATCACAGTAGGGTCATTGTTTATAAACTTTTTCTTTCTCCGGAAAAGGAAATGTGTGCATACAGAAAACAAGCTGTTATAAATACAGTATTATTGTTCTATGAAATAGAGGGGAGAAACAATGTACTGAAACCTACTTTCCATAAATCTGTCAGTTTTCTGGAATTAATTGGGGGACGGGCTGAAGCCAGTAGCAAAATTCCCATGATATTTTGGAATGCATAGTAATAGAAAATGAACGTACCTCTGTAAAATTATTTCCTTTCATTTGGCAATTATCTCATTTCAAATGACAAAACCTATGCTTTATGAAAGTAGATATCTTTTGAGTATACAATATTGAAAAAGTTTTACATTGAAGCTTGTGTAGCAAAATGCAAGGTGTCTTTGACTCCCAGTGTCTCCCCACGAAAACTCATAATCTTTCAGCAGCGTGTAGGTATTAACAATTTATTTCATATGAGTGCAATAAAAGCTTGTTCTTTAAAGCTTTATCCTGTGCTATTTGAAGTCAATAGGAGTTTTGACACTGGCTTTAAAGGAAGTGGGGTCAAAATCCCAATTAACAGTGTCAGCTCCACCTATCAATCAAAGCTAGACTATTCATAATGAACCAGAACAGGTTAAAACATAAGTAATAAAAGAGAATATGTGCAGATGAAGTATAAGACCTACACCTTTGAGATGCTGAATACGTTCTGCTGCTAGATGCCTTTTGGTTATTTAGTTATTATTTTGTATATTGGTGAGGTTTCCTAGGCTTCTGTACAGAAGGTGTTTGTAAGCTCACACCCGAGTAGCCCTAAAATCAGCTCCTAGGCACTGCACAGAGCTGCCTTCAGGCTCTCTACTCTCTGAGTCCTGTAAAAATGCTGTTATAGGTGTCCTTCTTCAGGTTTTCTTCGTGATTCTGTACTGAAAGTGCTCAGCTAATAAGTAAAAGGGTTTTCTCCTCTCATCTCATTCAACCCTGCATGTTCAAACTTGGGGAGGCTATCTGTGCAGATTCCTTCTAGCAGTTTGGAGGGATTTTCTGTATTAAAGATAGTGAATAAAAACAGTGGAAAGAATTTGCAGTAGGATAATGCATACTGTATGAGAATATATGTAAATGTAAACTTAAGTAATTTAGAATGGAAATATCTTCTTTTGGATTGCATTTTGGTTATCTCCCTAGAGCTAAAGTCCATGCATACCTACTGCCTAACTATAATAACATCAGTTTCTCTATTTCATACAGCCCAACTTAATTTTATTTTACATATGATCACTATTTAAATTGTTTTGATTTGTAGTATGTTCACATCTTATCCTCAAGACATTATCTCAAAAGGAGAAAGAAAATGCATTGTATATAATGATCTCCCTTTAAAAATCTAAGCATAATTCCTCAAAACTTTATGCACAATGAAATAAGCAAAGGAATCCCAACATGGGTTTTAGGATTATTTAGGAACATGGAATTGGTAAGAGTATTAAACAAAAGCCATAGGAGATAATCCTAAGAAATGTACAAAAACCTCTTTGGGCCTTGCAGTACAAAATCTTTTATAGGGATGTGCTTGAAGCATTATCAGCTCTAAATGAATGAGGTGTATAACAATAGATCAGCATACACAATGTAACAAGAGGTAGGCATAACATTTCTTCAGAATAGGGTTTTTCAGCATACCTATGCTCAAGCAATTAGGTGAAAACCTGATATTTAAGACTGAAAATTGGCAAACCTGTGGGAATAATATTTCATAGTTAACAAGAAAGGTCTGGCCTTACGTTGCATTTAAAAGAGATTAACCTCTATAGGCCATTAGCTGTCAGTGTAATTTACTTTACTTCTCTCTACATATGGTGAAAGGATTTGTTAAAAAAATCACAGGGAAACAAAAATGAAAAAATAATTTGTATAAATAATTATGCTTCTGAATAGCAGCCAAGAGAAAATGGATGTCTGGGTCAGTATACATCACTCTCTATTACCAAAAATCTCTGGAAAACAAACTTAATTGGTAGAGTGTTCAAGGTAACCTAACTGAATTAGGATACTGTGACTTAGTAAAAATTGAAGTAAAGAAAACAATACCCTAAGGCCATACAGGTTTCTTTGAAAGTGCCTCCTCTGCAGCCTTCTTGTCTTTGGGAAGAGAAAAAAAAATGGCCCAGACAGGCTTGCAGATGCAGTCTCCAACTGGCCATTGTTATGCAGAGGTGTGAATACACACACTTTACACCTCTCTGGTACTCCCAGAGATTTCAGGGGGTTTTGTCAGCAGAATAGACTGGCCAGAAGGGAGAGAATTCACAGAAATTTTACACTCCTTTTTGCTACCAGGCAAGTGACTCTAACTGAATTGTAGTGTGGGTCTTGTATTCATCACTGGGAAGTCATTCTTTCCAGAGAGTTGTCTGCTTCTGAGACAAAGTTAAAAGGCTTTGTAGCTTTGTACCATAGTCCACCGTAAATCCTGGCAATTAGACTCCCAGCTTCCCTAAAATAGGTACATGTAAAAATGCTAACATTTCCTGCTAATTATGGATTTCCTTTGTCTTCTTCAATAACATCTTTTCCCCAAATTTAATTTATTGGTGATTAATTTATACAAAAATTAGTCTTGTTTAATTTAAGCTTCAGAAGTATTTTTGGAAAGGAAAAAGCCTATTTAAAAGGTTTTAGCTTCACAGAACCAGAATCTTAAAATTACCTAGGTAATGTAGAAGAAAAATAAATTTTAAATTTCTAACTGGTTTATGAAGAGTCCATTAAATTGAGATGCTGCCCATTGAAGACCTAAGACAACAGCAATGGCATTTGCCAGAACAGTTGAGCAGTACTACTTTAATAATACATTAGACTAAAATGTAATTATGATTTATGATGTCTCATAATAATGTACTTGGAAAAGCAAATCCAGCTTCCTAAGTATTTAGCATTTGAAGGAGATGCTGAACATTTAGAAGGTAATTTAAAAAAACACACACATCTTTTCTGATACACAGAAGTGAAATGCATTGAAGGTCTCTTAATAATGTTAACACATCAATAAGGAAAACCAAACAAAACTCTTTACAAGAGGAAATAAGATGTAGTAAATAAAATAAATACCTAATTAATCACTAAATTATAATGTAAAGTATGATTTAGTTTACAGTACTCATTTATGAAATGTAGTAGTTATGTTAGTAGAGGGTAAAAAAAATACTTGTAAGTTCATCAGATTCCAAAGGATAGTTAGTTATCTTTCTATCTGATTGTTTTTAAAACTCTACTAAACTTCTTGGTGAAAGTCCTCCAGAAAGTCTGGTGGCTTCTAGGACTTCCTTTATGATCATTACTAACTTCTTTATAATACTTTTTTGATGTAAGATGGGTGAAAAGTGCCTGAAAGTAGCCTTTCACCAATATTTCTGCTGAGACAATGACATGGAGAACCTCCAGAGATTAAGTCAAGGTTTTGGGGATTGTGGTTGTAGATTTCAACACCTAAATCATACCTGTGTCACACTTTGGACAACAGTCCCTTTTGTAGATCATATGCAAAGCAGAAAAATTCAGCAAACTGAGCCCATGTCTCTTAAAGGCATACATTATTACAGTCATCATGGGTCCACTCTTCCGCTTGTACAATTATGCTGAATATATATTTAAAAACAAACCACTCTAAAAATTGTTCACTATATATAGAATCATTGTGGGTAAAATAAAATATATCATTCCTTGCCTTCGAAAATAGAGCCTTTTTTAACAATGGAAACACAACCGATGTTGCCTAGGGCAATGGCAAAATGTAATAGTAATCCTACCTAGCAACGGCCTATATTATTAAATATAAAGCTTATGTAAATTAATCCAGATCATATATAGGAAGAGAAGGATGGCTAATTTCTATTTCTAAAGGAAAACAATGACATTTTAATTCAGAGCTCTCATGTTTCTAGGAGTTCTTGACATATAATGATAGGTTGCATTTTGAGTAAATCAACTGCAGTGTTCTCTGCTGGGAATATATAATCTATCTCAAATCTCAGATTTCATTGCACAAAACTAGCAAATTCATGTCTTCTCTATGATTACAATTATTTAAAGAAAATGGAAGAATCAAAAATAACTCAGTTTTCAGGCTTATGTCTGGAGATGTAAAATAGCAACTATTCAAAGCAGTATATCTATATCTCACGGAGTTGAGGACTGAGGGCAATATTATGTAATGAGAAAATATCTTGGAATTTTGCCTAGCCTTTGCCTGCCCATACTTCATTTTTGTTCTCTTTCATAGTTATCTTGTGTGCATTCAGCCTAAAATTCTACTCCTTAAATGGGCAAGGCCAGTAAACATCTCCCAGTCTACTTGACATGATGAGTTAAGAGACAAGACTGACTGGAGAATTAAGAGATGAAGAATGACTAAGATGGCAGGAGTTGACTCTTGCTAGGTCACAACTTTGTTATTTGTATTATTTGAAATTGCAAACATTTTTTGATCACCCTTTTTTTCTTCAGTAAATTTCCCACTGCCTCTCAGGAGCTTAAGTAAACCAAATTCAAGGTATTACAGTAAAACACTGCTTTTAGAGGAGAAAACATTTGTGCTTGTAAGGCATCTTCCTTCTGGCATCATATGCCTTACAGCAAAACAAGGAAGAAGCATTTCTCTCACTCTCATTTTTCAGTGCTTTTCTCATGTTCTGATTTTTCTTAACTCTTGCTTTTGTGTTCAGTCTCTCTTTGTTTCCTATTTGCTCTCGTTTTTTCTAGATATCTGTAATTCATGGAATCAACAGCAATGCAGTAAAATCAAGCTCTTCATGTAGGCATTAGCAAGGCAGCTGAACTTCTTGAGTGATCTCTTTGCTCAGCACTACCTTTGTATCAGCCAGACTCACTATCAGGTTTTATAAACTGTGTCTTACTTACTAAATCACACAGATTAAAGAAAACCTTTTCACTTTTTTCTCTACATAGTTGCAACATGCAATCAGTGTGGAATTTTACCAACGGCAACCTTTTGCAGTAATGTTCTATTTCATTTGTGTTTTCAGTACTATACTCTCAAAATGCCTTGCAAAAAGCAAAGACTGGATTTTGACATGCTCATACACTGATGAGTAGCTGAAGGAGGGCAGAAAGGCCAGGAGAATAACTTGTGTACAGCCTCCATAAAGGCTGGCCATAGCAGACAGTCCTGTAGCTGATAACATGGAGCAGTTTCTCCCTCTCAAAACAAGCAAAGTGGAAGCCCAGCCTGGTCCAGCAGACCTTGTGCTCGCAGGAGCCCTCCTGGCACACTTCCCACCTGCAGCCTCACATCAGGGTGCAACAAAAGGCACCAAACGCTTAACTAGTGTTACATTCAGCGTGGGATAAAGTGCAAAGCAGAGTACAGCAGGAACGAATTAATATTAGTGTGAAGTCTTGATTGCAATGACAGGAGTGTTGAGCCTATTGTAAGTCAGTAAAAGTGTTTGAAAACATTTCTAAAATAACCACACAGACCTCTGTAAATTGTGTTGTAAGGCACTAACTATATGCTTTATGGAGGTCCTTCTTGTAATTGATTTTCTCTTGTGATATAGGAAAAATTATAACCACTCTTCCATAGAGGAACATTTCATTCATCTGACCAGGCACAACATCTACAATGCCTATACTGAAAGACTCATCCAAACTTTATTCAAAATTGAGAGACACAGACCTTCTAGGTCCTTATATGTATCACCCCAATGGAGCTGTATAAAACGGGTCATGTGAATCACTCTGTAGAAATGCCATTCAGCGCAAAAAGAGCCCAGAATGACTAACTGTGCTGTGGACACTGAGTGTGAGGGGTTTCCTAGAAGGATCTCTGACTGCCTCCTTTGTCACCTTGATCAGCAGTCTAGGACAGGAGAAGTTATTCTCTTAGTGCTAAGATTAGGCCCATATCCCCTTTGAGTCCTTTCAATTTTAATATTTTATATTGAAATCAAATAACAGTGTCTTATTTTTAAAGGGGAAATTGCATATATTAAATCAGTGCTCTAAGGAAAGTCAATAGATGAGTTTTGTCCCATCCCCAGCTTCACCAAACAAATATATTTGAACAAAGTTCCCTGTTTGTGAATTCCCAACAACACTGGAACACAGCCAGGCATTTCTTACCTGAACATCTGGCTTTCATTTTAAACTGCACTGATTGCTTTCACCTCCTCCCAGACTTAGACAGAGTACTGTGTTCACTGAGAAATGCCACTTTCAGTATGTGGTTGGCACAGTGTTTCTTAAAATCTGCTTTAAAAATGTATTTCTGACCAGAAACAGAACACCAAAATACTTCATGCATCTCTCCCTGCCCTCCATATGACTCATTTTTGCACTTGAGTTTGGAAGTTATTCTAGATAGATAGGCTAAAAAGAAAAGAATTACTAGATCAGGATAATTCTTAGTCTGACTGTGTGATGTGAGCAAATCCGTTGGCTTCAAGGTGACTTACACCTGTAACTATATTTACAAGAATATAACATTAATTAAAAATACACATATGCTATGGGATATTTTGTGTGGAGAAATCCTTTCCACTTCTCCAGTTTAGTTCTAATAGTTATTAATTCTATGCAAAATTATTAGGTTTGAACTAAAATGCACTAAAGAAATCTCTTTCATGGCAAGCTAAAGTATGCATAGCTAATGTACTGCAGTTTTGCCTCCAGTAATAGCAGATCACAGTTTTTAGAGATCTATTTCACTTGATCAGGTAATCACATAAATTAGGTCATGTTTGCAGTTCAAGTGAGACATTAGTGATACTAATTGTGAAAACACATGAACAAGAATGTGTTTTTTTCTTTTTGAAGATTCATTTTGTATGAGACCTTGCCACTGACTTTATTTGTAGAAGAAAAAAGCCATTAGATTATATTATGAGCTATTGCTGGTTTTGACTTGTATTACAGTGGCATCAGGCTGCCTCACATTAGATGACATTTCCATTATATAATAACACATTATAAACTTCAGGTAGATTACAGTCCAAAGAGGAAAGACAGATTAGTCTTTCTTTCTGAGTTCGTCATTTCCAGTGGAAAGAAAAACAAAAAAGCTGATTGATAACAGGCACTCCGGAAATGAAGCGCTGTATCTAACTGTAGGCAAAGAAAGAGTCTCCTTCCTGGTCAAAAAGTACAGAGTGTTAGTTTAATGTTAAGCACACATTACTCCTTTTGAATAAACAAGGACATATTTTTAAAATTAAGCTTGTTCTCCAGGGCTTTCCTAATTGGCAACCAAAATGACTTGCACACAGTCACACACACAGCGTTTATGACATACAGGATTTCTTAAATCACAATGAAGTATACCAGCTCCAAGATTTCTCTGTCTTTCATGGAAACAATTGAAAAATAGTATTTTTAGATATTAGATACTCATGTTAATTTCCATAATAACTAAGTACATAGTTACATGTAAAATGGTATCCAACAAAAATCCCTTCATTTTATTTGCTACCACCAGATAGAAATTATATTTTCCAGAATCTAATAATCCAAAAATATATAGCTGAGCATTTCTGAGAGGGTGCCTATTGCTGAGAATCTTACAGCTTGACTGGGACATGAAAGATCTCAGCTAAGGCAGACGGCGACAGATGAAAAGATAATGTTTGCTGTTAGTTTGAAAATAAGAGGGTGAGTGCTCCAAAGTTCACTCACAATTCTCCAGTATCTTACAATAACTAAAAAGTCTTTTCACAGCAACACAGTAACACATTTTTATATAGAAGTTAATTTGGTAACCTTTCACAATTTCACTGCCTCCATTTCATTGCATAGGACCATGATGGGGTTCCTTTGAAATGCTGACAGATAAGAGACCAAAAAAAGAAAAGAGAAAGACAGACAGAAAGTGTGTGATGGAAAAGAAAGGTGAAAGGTTTCTGCTCAGGAATCTAAATTAATATATTATATATCAAAATTTGAATCAGCAAAGTTCAATGACTTGGTCACAACTTGCCTTTATTCTTTCAATCAATTCATATACAGTCAATATCCTATCATATTGCTGCTTTGAAAAGATGTCTAGAGGAATAATGTGCTTGAACAATGCATTCCAGTTAACATATCTGACTGTAACTAAGGAATTCATTTTTTCCAGTTATCAAAGAAATAAATAGGACCTATAAAACACACAAATGGCGCAGGCACTACTGCAATAGTTTGGGCACTCTAATATGTAGCTGTCATTGGTGAAATCCGTACCAATCTCTAGCTTGAAGCATGAAGGAATGATTTTTTTTATTAAATAAATATATTGCTGGAGTAAAGTTTTCCACTTCTTATCATATCTCAAGGAAATATTATCTTCTTAAGCCTTAAGCCAGTGTTAACATGCTATGTGACTTAATTCACTGTCTCGTGTTGAAATTAGCATTAGGCGACTGTAGCTCAATGTAATTAGCTGTGTATATTAGATGCACAGAAATGCACCCTGTAGTTGATTATACTAATTTTCAGCCAGTAGTGGCTGACATGCTTGCATTTCCACAGTGCTCAGTGCACCAACCTTGGTTCAGTTCTCTCCCCCTCTGAGGCAAACAGTGCCGGGGAGGCGCAAGCACCCTATAGGCAAGATGTACCCCATGGCCCTGCTGAGTTTAATGGGAGCCTTCCACATTCATCACTGGGACCCCAGCACCATATAGGATCTGTGTGCCCACTGCTGGTGAAAGTGATAGAATACTGAGTGCTTCTGGGATTCAGAGTATTTTGCCCAATAAACTACAAAACAATAGCTGAAAAATAAGGTATTAGTGATAAGAAAATGGAGAAAGCATCAGAAAAAGAGACTTTTTGGTTAGAAACCAATTATTGATAATAGGTTAGAATATGTAATATGTCTATAACATAGAAATAATCTGTATATTATATAAATGACAGTTAATAGCATATTGTGAGTGTTAGACATGGTTTTTGTCTGTACAGTTACAAGTAAATGATATTTAATCTTTTGATCCCTTAGAAAATGCTTATTTGAAGGCAGCTGGACTGGGAACAAAGTACTAGGCAAGACATTTCATTTTGTGTTTTCTATTTTATGTGCAGTTGAAAAAACTAAAACATAGCTTTACCGTTGATTAGCTAAGGAGTTGTGCAACACCTTCTGCTAACTTGCAGCAAACCTGGCCCTATAGAGAAATAGAAGTGCCCAGAGAAACCTTTCGCTTTTACTGTTTTCCTTTTCCTGTTTTCTTCTTTCTCTGTTTTTTAATAGTTACAAAAGCAGGAGAAGCAGCAAGACGAGACCAATATTTATTCCTAACAAAGAGTAAAGCAGCATTCACATCTCTAGCAAAGCTTTGCTAGCTAGCCAAACACTTAATGTCAAAGCCTTGTTAATACAGTGTGACAGGTATGAGTGAGCCAAGCAGTTCAGCTTTGGACTACTTCCTATTTCCTTCACCTCCTTCTGCAGTTCTCATCAAGGGAAGGAAAAGAGTGCCTGCCTGGAAGGGCTACTGGGGCAGGGATGGGATGGGATGGGGTTAATATGGAAGGACAGCAGCATCCTGACTTTGATTTCAGCAAAGGGGAAATCCATGTTCTGATGTCTATAAGCTTGACTTGTAAATGCTGAGATTACTGCCTGTGTTATACTAATTGTCATTTAAATTACTTCTTGCCATCCACTACATGGTGGCCTGGTGCCAGGCACTCAAAGGCTGACTTCTCGGCTTCCTTCCCCCCATCCTTATGCTGTTAGTGGTGAATATGAGTGTTGAGGAATATGAAACTGGAACTTCTGCATGTTGTAGCAATAAGCCCATTAGAAGTTCAGTTTACAGCCTGACCTCTGTTCTCTGAGGAGGTTCTAAATAATTTATTACCAGTTTGGTTTTGCTGCTTTCTCATGCTTGTGAGCATGTATGTACAAGAAATGACATTAAAATGATATATTAATCTAGTAATGTATTAATCTTCCATCCTTAGAAAATTCTAGTAGAGAACCACTGGAGTATAAGGAAAAATTAATTACAAAAACCAGTACTGAACAGAAAGAAGAGACTACCAAAAATTTTAATGCATTTTAATTGACCATCCCGTCAATTCAAGCAAGACAATAAAAAATATCTGTTTCCTAAAATGAAATACATTATCCATTGTTTTGTAGCTATAAATAATTCCTTAATTATTTTTCCTTACCTGCTTCCAGTGGTAAATATCCAAGTGTGAATCCTTTGTTTAGTTACTAGGGTTTGGTTTTTGTTTTTTTTTTAATTTAAAAATAATAATTCAGATTAAAAGCCATTCATTTCTGCAAGCATTAGAGCAGTAACTATGGAATGTGAGACTAAGCAGAGTTTAAACCATTTATTGTCACACGTATTTTACAGCAGTTGTGAGAGATGCCATGCATAGTTATTATGAAAGCTTCTATTCACACCTCGTTCTAATTTGACACATCTTTTCTCAAAGAGTTGAGCTGTCTTTTATGCAATTTCACTGTTTGTTTATTTGTAGTTGACCATCCCAAGAATTTAGGCATGGGTGTGATCCTAGTGAAAAACAGAGTGTTGAATTATATGGGTATTTTATTTGCTGGTTGGTTACTTGTTGCTTATGACTCAAATGCTGCATAGAAAATGCATTGCAAAAGCATTTTTTTTGGTGACTGTATCACTCCACACACGCACAAGGATACCACCACTTTCACCCACACCCCAAAAGACCAAGACAAAGTTCTAGTTTTCCATTCAGCCTGAAGTTTGAAAGAAAGTGTTTCCTTCAGATCATATGTCCACTTCAAATTTCTTGGTCTGAGGCAGAATTTTATCAGACTGCTTGCTCCGCAGGCCAAAGAAAATAATCAGCAAAGCTTAGAGTATGTTTTGTAGGGCATCTTATAAGATAAAGAAGTAGAACATAGATTCCCATCTTCAGTAGCCAAAACCATGCGGAACTGTGCCAACTACAAACTCCTTAAACGTTATATAAGACGAACTCCTCTTAACTCTACTGGCAACAAAAGATTTCTGAACTGGAAATATTTGAAAACAATGAGAAGTCTTTAGATAAAGGCTGTGAGGCTTCAGAAGTTCAGTCTGGAAAAGTACAACAGTTTTCCAGTATTTCCTGTTATCGATAAACTCAAATATGGATAAACTCAAATAGTCACCACACATTTAGGCACATTGTGAGTCTCTCAGGCAGGGGAAGGTGCTGGAAGCAGCATGACAGGAGAGATGCAGCAGAGCTGTGTTTCTAAGGTTACTGTAGGAAAAATGATGGTAGCTGTTATAATGTTTTACATAGATAGACTCCAAAGATTTATTAGGTCCCACAATCCAAATAATCCATGTAGGGTGTGATTTGGATAGGCAGTCACCTCTCAGCTCACCTCCCAGCTCTTACAACCAGCAATAGTGTTATTTCAGGTGGCGTGGTGGCAGTTTGACTGCCAGCGACAGTGGTGTCTCTGCATACTGATTCGTGTCGGGTCATGTGTATATATAGAGGCAGTGAACACTCCCCTACTTTGATAACTGGCATCTTTACCCTTCTCAGACACATACCTCCAAAAATCCTTGCTGTCTGCAGGCCTTACTGCTCCCCTGCATGTGTCCAGCTGCACTCCTTGCTCCACCAGCTTCTCTACATCTCATCAACCCTCTCCTCCTGCCTTATCCTGCTTTGTGTCGTCTCCAGTTCTGAGCAGGAAGTCAATATTCTGGCACTTGTGGGCTCTGTACAGATCACTTGCCAATACCAATCTGGAAACATTTTGTAGGAAGAAAAGATTTGTATCTCTATGATAAAAGTTCTCCTTAAGAATGTCTGCTGAGCATCTGAGTATGAAACATTTCAGTGCCTCTTACAGAACCTATAGGACCAGCCTAAAAATGTCAGAGGGAAAAGGAAAAGCAATATGAACCATTAAAAGTAGACTATGAATTTGATAACCAGTCTCTATGGGAATTAAGCCTTTTTTCCCCTTTTTTGGGATGCACTGATTTACATGTGAACTTGTTCTTTCAAGATGGTTTTATATTTTAAGTAATTTATTTCCAAAGCAATATTTTTATTTATGTCTAATGTTATTGATAAAGTATAAATGAATTACGTTTCGCCAGGGATTTGAAAATAAATGTCCTCTGGAAATCTGGCAAGATAAAAGAGCTCCAGACAATATCAAATTAAAGCCCAGCATATGCAATTTTTATGTTGCTGAAGTGAAACAAATCCTATACTTCAAAACATTTCATCTTTCAAGGTCAAATTGAGGATCTCATTGCATTTTCCTGTACACTTCAATGACTAAACAAGCAGCTGAACCCACTTGTTGCCTTTGAAAATCTCAGTAAAGGACTTTCCCAAGCAGACTTCCAAAGTAGTCCAACAATAGAACAAAGCAAGTTCAGAGGCTTCAGGAGCCAGCAAAGGCGTGTCTGCATTTCTGGGCCACATTAAGTCATGCACGTGTCTCTTTGGCATGGCCATCTATTAACCCAATTTCTTCTTTCTTACCTTTTCCTTACTTAAAAGAAAGGAAGTCTTCAAAGGCTAACTTGCTAAAGTATTTCTGGTTACTCAGCTACTGGAAGCATATACTCATCTGTAACAATAAGAAATATGTATGGACAGAGCCATTCTCCTTCAGATGTTTCCAACCTTAGCATGTCAGCAGTTGAAAGCTTGTTTTAAAAGAAGTGTAGTTAAAAGATGTATTCTCTAATGCATCTCTAGACTTTGCTTTAATTTAAATTCCCTTTAAAAAACAAAGGTACATTTGATTTTTTTGCTAAGACCCTACAACATGTTTCCACTTTCATTCTGCAGTAAGAAAGTTCTACATTGCACTGGTATTACCAGCCCTTGTAGGATATATTCTTTCCCTCTGCAACATGACTCACCTCTTCTTTGCCAGAATGTGTTTACTTAATCCGTTGCTGAGGACGTAATGTTGCTGTGTTTTTGCTGACTTATTTTGAGTTTGGTAAACTTGATAAGTGGACTTTGGCACTTAAAATCTTAAAAACATTTGTGGGACCAAGCTGCTTTTGTGCTGGACACATACAAGCTGCTGACTCTGATTTTTTGCAAGTGTCTATAATCACTATCAGCATCTAATTTCTGTCCTCTGTTTAGTGGTTGAATAATTCCAGGATATTGCTTGCTGAGGCAACAACTGTGTTAGGATAATCCTCAGGTTGCATAGCAAAGTCAGTGTACCAGTAACTGAGAGTCCACACAAAGAAAAAACTTGAAGACAGAGTCCTCTCTTGCCTTTCTGGAAGACTCTAGTCCAGACTCCATCCTTCACTTGATCTGTACACTTGTTTTTATAAATATTTTCTTTTTTTTATAGTATTATTAATTTTCCATGGACAGAAGTGTTTATTTTATACCTATGTGTATATTATGCCTGCTTTAAAAAATGGCAAAAATAAAGATTTTAAATGTTTTATGAATGCCTGAAGGCCTCTATTAATATTCACAGCGCGGTACAGAGCAGGGCTGCCAAATAAACTTACACCATTAGCATCTATTGAGTTGTCTAGGCAACAGAAGGAATCTCACCTCACAGCAAGACTGTCCTGAATGCCCTAACAATTTGTGACTGATTACAGTTAGTTACCTGCGACAACATATGAAATGTGTGAAGATTTCAGGATGGGATTGTCATTCTGGCTATGTGGGATTTGAAGTCTTCAATCTTCTTTAAATGCTAGGCATAAACTAATTTGCTTTGCTGGACTCTGGTCATGCTCAGTTGGTTTTTTCCAAGCTTCACCACTGGTGACCCCTCAGAGTTTTACTAGTGTCAGACCTCTCAGAGCCATTTTCTTATTTTACCCTTTCTATCTTTCTAGTCTTTTTCCCTTTTATAGGAAACAAAACATTCAGTGCAGCTAAATATGAAGAGATCAAGTATGCAGGCTTTTTCCTTGCCCTTCTCTGTTATGGTTATTAAAACTGCTCTAAGTCAGAGCCTCTGAAAGAGTATTTTAAAAAATGTTGGGTGAGGTAGCATGTGAAAACTTAGAAGGAAAAAAGAGATCTGTCTGTAGTAGAACCAGTTTCTTGCAGCAAGACCTCTTCAAACTGTAATGTTTCACTATCTGAGGGTACTTCTCATCATGTTGTATTGTCCCTTCTTGCAGTTCTTGTTAAAAAATTAATTTTCTTTTTTCCTGTGCTCCCAGGTGCCCAGTGCTTTTTTTGAACAAAGAAGCTGATAAGTAAATGTAAGTTATAGAGCTTCATGGAACAACGGGTCTTTCTTCCTTCTTCCCCCTTTTAAGAAAAAAGGCTTTTGACAGAGATAAGACTTAGGGAGAGAAGCACCGATAGCATCTGGATAGTAACAGCAATGAAAAATCATATCTTTCAGAAACACAAGCAATTAACATAACATCAGCCCATTTCTTTGCATTGTCTACGTCCAGACGTCAAAATTTATCTCACTCTGAATGCTAACATGAATGAACAACGTATTTTGAGCTCCCCAGTACTGAGAGTTCACTACTCTGAGGTAAAGATCACAGAAATTGTCAAATATGACTTACGTCTTTCTTAAAGGAGAGGATACGTAATGGGAATTTTCACAGATTCTCCAGATTTTGTCCCGAAAGAGATACCAGGGTAAAGCTGCAAATCAGAAATGTGAGTCAGTGCTCAGTACTGATATGCGCTGATTCTGACAGGTTTTCAGGATTCTTGGAAATACATTTCCGAACAACTGACTCAATATAAACCCTACTGGAGGTCTGTACTTTTGACTGATTCTGTAACCCTAAGAAACCTTATTCATTTTAAGCCCTAAAGAAGACTAACTTTTCTTTCTGAACAACACCTTGAAGACATCACATCTCAGTGACCGTGCTAAATAAATGAGCCATCTGAAAAAAAATCCCTTGTGGATATTCCTACCTTCTAGATAAATCACATCCTGTGTAAAGAAAGCGTGTTTGAAGAACTGATTCATCAACATCTTTGATGTCCATGACAACTTCAAATAAAAATGCTCCAAAGAAGAACTTGATATTCAGTGCTTTACAACTTCTTTTTTTCATTCGCTGAAAGAGATCTCAGTGCAAACACTTTCCAACACTGGATCAAAGCTCAAGATAGTCTCTTACAATGTGTTAGCATTTGAAGAAAGGGCATTGCCACTCAGATACAGTCTTACAGTCCAAGAGATTAAAATATACAGTAGCTCACCCATTGTAGTACATGTGAAATAAAGAAACTGTTGATTTAGCTTACCCTCTGCAACTCACTACCTTTAGGAAACATAGCATGTATAGAATAATAGATCTTTCATGATCTCTAACGAGGACTAAGATTTTTTTGTCATAGTTAAAATAAAAAACACCAGTCAGCAATAGCCTAACCAATCCAGATCTCTCCTCCAGTTTCATTCTGTCCCTTTCCCTGAATCTGAGGTCAGAAGTCACTTTTTAATTTGTGGCTGGGTTTTTTCCTCCCCATTTATCTGGAACTCTCTTTTTCTTTATTCACTCCAAGACAATAAATCACCTTTTCTCTTAAACTGTCTCCATAAAAATTTTGCTTTTCTCCTTAACTTATAATTGGCTCTCTTGCTGTGTGGTTTTCTGTGATACTTATCTAAAAGTAAGTTATATAATGAAGAGCATGGAAAAGACATCCTTACTTCTTAGAAACTTTTCTAAGCCTGTACTTGGCTTGGCAATATGTCAGAAAAATGACTCTCGTGTTTATGTTTCCAAAACAGTGTCAGGAAAAAAATCAGTCATCTCATGCTTGAATTATTGAAAAAGAATGCTGTGTTCCCGACTCCTGTACTGTCCACCCATGTCATAAAGGATTGTCATTAGAACAATTCCTATGGAAAAAGACTGAGTCTCTTGTGCTCATTGTTTGAGTTTCATACAACAAACCAATAAATCACAGTTCTGGCAATCATGTTAACAGGAAGCAAGCGAGCACAGACAGTCCCATTTGCTGCAGACATGATCTTTCCTAAGAGCTACATCACCTCTTCCTTGGACACCTTGGAGTGCTCATTTGTAGCATTGTAGCAGGCCTCCTCTATCATCCCCGGCAGTCTTTTGGTAGGAAATAGGACTATCCAGCTTCTGGGCTTGGACCAAAGCCTGTGAAATCTGCTGCAACATTCTTATCAGTATCAGGGGCTGTCTCTCTGTGGCTTGCCTCCGTGCCAGGCGCCGTCTTCCTCGCCAATTGGTAATCTGCAGCATATTTTACTATTTTCATGTATCCTGAGCCATAGCACAATCTCAGAAGACTGAACAAGGGTGTGTGTCAGAGGCAGTTGTTTAACTTGTATCTCACTTTGGTGACAAAAGCCACTTATCACTCAATTCCACCCACATGTTGTGACTTTAACAGTGGTGCTGTGAAACAGATCAAGGGATACTTGTGGTTTAAAGATTATTTTGAAAAATAAAGAGTTCTATGTTGCCAGATCAGTTCCCATGGCTATACATGCTTTTACTAGCACAGTGCAAGAAAGCCTGAATGAGTATGAGGGGCAGTGAGACAGGTGTCAGCTCCTTATGCGAGTTTAGGCAGTTCTGATTTATTATGTCCTGCAACATAACATGGTAAGGATCTATAAATTCTTACAGAGATGAGCACCAGAAATCCTTACAGTGCTTTCTTAATCATGCATCTACAGCCAGATACTGAAATTATCAGTGCATTAATTCATTAGTCTTCAACAACTGTTAGCCTACATATCCATCAGTATCCTTCAGATGTGCCTATGTTATAAGTATTTACTCATGACTAGCTTTCAGACTTGTAAAATGGCAATGGTAGAGGATGTCATCCACAGAAAGTATCCAGAAGGATGTTTCCAGTGATGCTGCTCTTTGGCACACAATGGGCAAGTGAAGTGTAATGCCGTATCTGTGAAAGGCTACTGATGTCCACTGGCAGGATTCAGGAGTTTACCAATGGTGATGTCCGATGATGATTATTACTCATACCCACAGCAAGCTGTAAAAGCTGATCTCTCTTGCATGAGGGTGAATGGGTTTCTTCAGGCAGCAGAGATCGTTCCTTTAGCTGTGCTGCAGCACACTTTAATTACACTTGTTCTGGGTTGTCTGTTGCCTACTGACAATAACTAGCAATTACAAATTTGCAGTGTATTCACACAGTCTAAGGTCTGAGGAGGTCAAAACACCTGAAGTCACAGAATCACAGAATCACAGAATATGAGGAGTTGGAAGGGACCTCGAAAGATCATCCAGTCCAAGCCCCCTGCCAGAGCAGGATCACCTAAACTAGGTTGCACTTGAACAAGTCCAGGCAGGTTTTGAATGTCTCC
>NW_010195667.1:0-20745 GCF_000695765.1 Mesitornis unicolor
TCTTTTCCAACCGAGCGATTCTGTGATTATAAATGCAACACTTAGTTTTAAAACATGAAACTACATGAAACTAATTTAGCTATGGGGAGTGTGCAGTGAGTACCTCTATTTTCTGCGTTATTTTTAGGAGTTGAGAAGGAGATGCATCTGTATGTAACCCTCAGTTCTTTTGAATAAGGCCCTTGGATGCATTATGGATGAAGCTAGAGACAAAGCGCTTTTTAAAAAGTTTATCTTGCATAGTCATGCTATATATGGATGTACAATCTATACTCTTATAATGACTAGACTGTTGCCCACCTTTTTGCTTGTGGCTTTCCTGCACAATTCAATAATCATCATCTTTATTATGCATATATGAAATGATGAATGATCGCTTTATGAAACTCACCTAGTATAGAATTGAAAACTATTGGAAGCAGTGTAGGCTCGCCATTTGTCTTGGGTTGGGTTTCACAAATAACCTGTGTCTTGCTTGAGCTGCTGTTTGCCAAAGCTGCTCTCCACGTGGGCTGTCTGTAGAAAAATGGTGTTCTTGCAAATGCATCTGCTCACCTCTGTGTGTGTGTTGTCTATGGATTTTACTTTACTATACTGTATAATAAAACTCAATATCATAAGAAGCTAATGTACTTTCTATAAAATTATGAAGTAGTCTATGTCGGTGGTTATTCTTCCAAAAGGTTAGAATATATTTTTATAACCTGAACAGTTACTACTGGAAAACTAAGCTGAGGTCTCTGATTGTGTCTGTTAGTTAGAACACCCTTCAGCTGTTCTGTCTGCATCGTTATAGTTATGTAACTTTATTGTTGGTTTAATCTTTTCATTATATAAACTTTTGTCATTTTAAAACACAGATTATGAAAGCTCAAGTCAGAAGAAACTAGTCTATGGGTGCCTCTGGAAAAAACTGAACATAAGGGCAGAATGTGGTTAAAAATATGGTTAAATTGCTGGTTTAAAACAAAAAAAAAACATTGGAGGGGAGTAGACAGGGAATGGTTTCAGCCACCTGAGCAATGTTTTCTTGGCTATAGTCAGTAGTGTCTTTATGCTGGAAAAGGACAATGACCTTGTGCATTATCTTCGTTATCTGTGTCTTATGTAACGTTTGACCAAAACATAATCTGTTTTCTGAGTGTTTTGATAACTGTGAATGTGATAGAATGTTATTAAAAAGTAGAGCTCTTGAAAGTCTCCAGAATAATTAAAATGCATAAACCACAAGTAAGTAGCAGATGGCAAGCAAGTGGTTGAATTAAACCAATAACTCTTTAAATATATAACCTTAACAGCTAATATACTGACATGGCAGGCTGTACTACAATTCCTCCCAGCATTGTTTTAATGATGGCAAGAACTAAAATATAGTTTTAGAGGCTATATTAAAAAAATTTAAAATCATTAGCTTAGTGGGTTTCAGGTTTGATCTCATCTTTTCATCCCCCCATTCACATGGCTTTTATCTTCATGCTGATCTGCAAACTGTTACATGGGCTGAAGAATGGAGAGGAGTCAGCACTTCTCACTTGTTGGTATTTAAGAAAATAAAATGAAAGTAGATTTGCCACATAAAATTCATTAAACATGGCCAAGGTTTAAAACATGGTTGTGGCTTTGCGAAGGGAAGAAGCGTGCTTTGGAGTGCTTTGGAGTGAGTTGCTTCATTTTTTTTAATAGAAATGTTTTAATGGAGTAATACCTGCTACTTACTCCAGTAGTTTGCTTATTTACTCTGAGAAGATGTGTTTGCTCGTTCCACTTCCTGTCCTCTCAAATCTCCTTTCTTTCCAGCTTTGTCGACTCCTCTGGGTATCCTTGTCAGGCTGCATTGTGGTTTTTGATGAGTCCTGTGCAAATCTGCAGGACAGATGCTGCATTCATTTTTATGTATATCACTTTCAGCATGGGGGGAAAGAAGAGGAAGAGTAAAGGAAAGGGTTGTATCTATCCATGCATGAATTCATTTGTATGTATTTGTACATTAACTTTCTTACCTTTTTTTTCTTCCTTTCAATCACTTCATTAAAAAATAAAAAAATATCCTAAAGTAGTAGTATAGGTTTTTCTGAAGACCTTTATAGTGTTTTTTTTGGTGGTGGTAACTTCAACTCAGCAGAATTCTTTGGAATCATTCCTTGGTGTTGTTGAATGTCGTAATTAATGGGATTTTTCTGGAAGCAAGACAGGTAGTGAGGGTTTTGGAAGCAGAAATCCTTTGTAGGGGAGAAGTTAATGAGACAGAGACAAGGAGAAATGCAGTAGCAGAAGCACCTGCTGTAGTTCTTAGCAGTTTTCTTTGTGCTGGAGCTGCTTTGTGCTTTCATTCCAGTCCAGGCTGCTGCACTAAAATGAAGGAAAAATATGGTTTAAATACCAGTGTCCTTAGTGTTTCTCTTTTCAAGGAAAGTGAGGAGAATCACAGAATCGCTCAGTTGGAAAAGACCTCTGAGATCATCACGTCCAACCGCTCCTGTCTACCCCCTAAACCATATCCCTAAGTACCTCGTCTACCGCTCTTTAAATGCATCCAGGAGCTATGTCTGGTCACTTACTCTGGAGAGAGACTGCCCAGAATTTGTTTACTGTCCAAGCAATCTGGTTTTCATCTAAACAGAGAGATATTGGTGGAATGATAATTTTGAAGGCTTTTTTTTTTTTCTTCTTCTTGAAGTTTATGGTACTTAATAAAGAGTTTAGTATTTCCGAATGAGAACATGATTTTTGAATACACACACTTGTACTTCTCTTAGTCAAATCTCATCTTTCCAAATTGACTTCTCTGTGCTTTTGCAAGAAAGCACCAACAGAAATGTTTGAATAATTTAAAACCATCTTTAAAGCAATGTGTGTTATAACATTTTCCTTTTCAAAATCCTCCTCCTAGAACTGTAATCCAGTTCAGTAGGATGTCAAGATGCTGTCTACAGCAGAAAGGTAGCACCAGGTAGTGCTTTTGTTATGACACCATTAAAAGTTACAGAAAATACTTTGTTTTTTTCTAATGGAAACTCCTCTTTTTCCTTGCCTCACAATAGTAATGCTCATCTAGTCATTAGAATATCATTGCCAGATATTTTGAGTAAGTTATTTTTCTTGAGATTGAAAATATTTGTCAACGAATTCAGGAGTGTATTCAGTTATGCCAGATGTACAAATAAGAAATTTGAATATTCATAAATAATTTTTCTTGGATTGTTAATTTGACAGGAAACAACAAATGGCATGCATTTTTATTAATTAACATTTACTTGAAGAATTAGTTAAAACCTCTGATACAATGACTTCTTGAACCTTATCTTTGTATCAGTCTCTTCTTAATTGCTTTTAATTCCATGTAACTTCTCCCCCCCCCCCCCCAGTCATTTCAAGTATTGTTCATTAGTGGAATCCAGATGTGCGGCATCTGAGTGACAATGAATGTGTTCTTCTGGTGTTCTGCGCTTTTGGCGATATGGGCAACTTTATTTTTCTTTTGTTAGTCTACTGAAAAGCCTCACTGCTTACTGTAGACAAGAACACTTGCTTTTTCCTTAATGCATTTGTTTTCACATCCTAAAGATACTGAATTCCTAGCAAATGGAGAGGAAAAAAGATTATTCCTGTATGAAGTAATTAGGGGTGAGGCCACATTCCATTGAAAGCCCAGGAGTCCTAGGTGCCCGTTTTGGGCAACCCTGGAAATTTCCCTCTTGGAGTTATGAAAGAAACCACATAGTTTATCTTAATCTACTAAGAAAATTTCTTAGCATTTCAAACATAAGTATCTTGATATAGCAGCATTGTATTGAGCTTGTTTCAAAGGTGGTTTTTTTCTTCATTCGTAGATGCAGTTTTCTTCTTGATCGATTTAGGAATTCAGGTTTGAGATTGCAGTGCAATGAAGAGGCATGGGAATAGTGGTAGAACTTGATCTTTTTTAATGATGTTAGCTTTACTTGTAGCTGCTCTGTGCTTAAACATTTTATTGGGTTGGCCAAAAAAGTAATTGCGTTTTTTTTTCCTGGGTAAATAAAAGGTGAATTTTTCATGGGAAATGAAAACTGTAGTAAACAATGTAGTGTCCATTTTGTTCAATTACCTTTTCCCATATTTCAGGCAACTTCTTGATTCCGTGCTCAAAAAAGTTCTCATCTTTTTCAGCAAAAAACAGTTCCAAGAATGATTTGATATCCTCGTCAGCAGTGAAGGTTTTACCATTCAAGGTGTTTTGTAAAGAACAAAACCAATGGTAGTCTGATGGTGACAGGTCTGGCGAATATGGCAGGTGGGTTAACACATCCCATCCAGGCTGCAACTATTTCTGATGAGGGACCAAACTTGTATGTGGTCTAGTGTTATCATGGAGAAACACACCACCTTTTGTGATTCACCAATTCTGGATGCTTCTGTTTGATGGCATCAATTAATTTTTCCAGTTGATGACAGTACATGTTCAAATCAATTGTTTGGTTTCTTGGATGCAATGCAAAATACACAGTAGCTTTGGAATCCCACCAGACTGACAGCATAACCTTCCTCTAGTGAATATCTGCTTTTGAAGAGCTTTGAGCTGGTTCATCATGCTTGCTGCATGATCTTTTTCATTTGTCATTGTTGTCGATGATCCATTTGTTCTAAAAGAAGCTTGGACTGTCAGCTGTCCAGTTACATAATGAATTTTCAGTTTAAAATGAAGTTAGTTACATCTCAAGACATATAAGTCCATCTATTAAAAAAAAGCCCTGCAATTACTTTTTGGCCAACCCAATAGCTTGATTAAAATGTAGCTAAAGGTGCTCCTTGATTTGCCTTGAAATCTCCTAGGGGCTCCTGGAAAGCTTTTGTTAGCTAAGGTTTGGTTAGCTGATAACAGCAAAACTGTGGCTTTCAGGTATGTGTTAGTAGGCTGTTAGTGGTGACTTGGTCTGCATCAGTTGTGAGCCTCAGGGTGAAGTTCCCTATTGCCTTGCCTGTAGCAAATTTCTGTCTGTCAAGTTTTACTTACCTCATTGTATCTTAACTATTTCATACAAGTAACCAAATTCTTTAGAAATACCTGTTTTGAATTCCAAGTGTTTGAAAATCATGATGTTAGATTGATTCCTAAAGTATGCAGTTGTTAGGGTGACAGCCTAGGAAGGCGTCCTCTGAATGAGAGGAGGAGGGTGAAGGTGTGCTGTGGGTGTAGCGAAGCTAGCGTACACATCCACTCATTTCTGGAGAGTGTGCCTGCAAGGGGAGGTTATGGTATGGAACTCGACATAAATTTGAGAGAGCAAATGTGCCAACTGGAAGGTAGGAGTCTTCTCCTCAGCAGAACAGTCGTAGCAGCTGAGCTCAGTAATGCAAAAGAAAATGCCACATGCTGCCTGTTGCCAGCTCTGAGCTGAGGCATGGCCTGACTTTCTATCGCTTCTGCCTCTGAAGCAGCCAGGAAGGCTGAGGTGTTTGCATTTTCTGCCTTGGATAGCAAGTTATTCAACATGCACATTTATAATTTTGGAGTGCTAATTAGTGATGGAGTAAAAATTTCTTTGTGGCATTAAATTTGCAATGAAGTGCTGCTGTTGAGAGGAAGGAAATCAGTATTTGGTTTTATGTATTCATTGAGTAACCTGCCACAGGACTGAGCTCTCACTTGATTCCGCAGATGAGATGTTCACTAGCCAGGTCTTCATAAAGCGTAACAGCAAGTGAAGCTTTGTGTATTGTAGGCAGGAATAGTGTTCCTTTCCAGATAACGTGCCAGACTTCTTGTAAGTCACTCTTAAATGAGTCTTGAAACAGAGCACTGCTGAAGGAATTTATAGGATAGGTTTATAATCAACTGATAATTTCATTAATGTAGCATCTTAACTACTTGTCTCTGATTTAATTTTTTCCAGATGTTTCGTTTAATGAAAGTCTCTTTAGAGACTCATGAGAAAGGTAACATCTGGGGAGAGCATTTAGGCCAAGCTTGCATCAAAGTAAAACAATACTCCCTTTGTTATTCCCTTCCATGTCAACACAGGCAATTCTGAGATTTGGAGAGGCTGTACATATTTTTACATATATATATATCTATATAGATGCATAGAAAAGAATTTTAAAAACCAGCTTTGTTTTAAGTGATCTGTTGATTTTTAAAGCAAAACACAATTTCCCCCCAGCTTTCACTACACGAGAGGTGATCTCAGTTTGTACTGGCAGTGCTTCTGTGGACTCGGAGAAGAGCACAGCAGTTGTTACAAGCGACATACACAGAGGTCAACTTTCAAACTGGTCAGCTAAGCTTGGTTCTGTGTTACAGTAGGACATAGCCTGTAAAGCAGGAGAGCATCTGAAATACTGTAAATAGGATACAAACAGAAACAAGACCTGTTGAGTTTTCTTTTACTGCAAACTTCTGTGCTTTTTATGTTTCTGTGTTAGAGGCAGGTGAGCCGCTCATTGAGTAGCCTGGATGCCGGGGCAGCTGATGCGATTGTGAGACGTTTGGCCTGCATCTCTAACAGTCACTCTAAGAGAATTTTTTTTATTTGTTACGTCGACTCTGTTCAGATGAATGGATTGAAAAGCAGTGTCTTTCTGTCAATACTTCATTAGGCTTTTGCTTTTGTAGTACATTACAGAATTATAGGACAAGTTATCTACATTTTCTATCCATATGTGGATTCTTTAAAGAAAAAAAGAAATCCCATGCTGTGTTGATTACTAGTCTTGGATAACCTAGCTGCTGTTTCTTTAGCTTGTGTGACAAAGTGATTTTATTTGTGTATGTTACATGTTCTAGGAGAGTAGATATTAGGACTTATAACTGGTAGTGCCCAAACCCAAAAAGTAGCAGGAAATGCTCTCCTGAAGTTTTGTCCCAGTCAGACAAGCAAAGCACTTCAAGATGTGTTTAAAGGGTTAATGAAAAAAAATAATTTTTTGAAAAGCTTTATGTAAAAAACATATTTGTCCATATGTTTTAGATAGGTTATCTATATTTTTGTAGAAACTCGATATTAAATAGAAGTTCAAGCCTTGGCAGCTTTCTTAACAAAAGACACTTGTGGTCTGGAGCTTTGAGGTCCCAGGATGGTTCCATTACTCTAATTCCACAGTGTGAGCTTGAAACGTATCTGGAGATTTTAATGGATCACATGGGAAGTAAATCTCTTTGTACCTGCCTTAAGCCATGTGTTACTGATACAAGATGTTGAGCTGCCTATCTCTTTCACTCAGACACAGCTGTGCGCTTCCATAAGGGTTGGTTTTGTTGAATTGTAAAGAGAGGTTTCAGATTACATTCTTCTCCCCCATTATAGGTGATCTCATGCTTTGTCATTTCAATTGTGTAATTTCATAGATTTTTCTAGAAGAGGTAACTTTTTGCTACATTTCTAAATCTAATGATGCTTTAAAAAATGCTTCATGACTTTTAATGTAATAACTTCATTCTTTTATTTCTGTATGCCTTTCCTGTTGTTGATCAGGTTTCTTTGTTCTTACTATTTAAATAGCATGCACTAAACCTATTTGCTCCCAATTGATACTGCTGAATATCAATGCAAAGCAAAATTAAACATTAGGTTTAAATAATGGACTTGTTTTTCATATTCCTTGTTTTAGTGTTTTCTAATATAACTGTAATCAGTGAATATTGTAAACAATTCATGTAACTATGAGGCAAATAAAACAGGATTGAAATTTTATGCATGATAGGACACACAGACTGTTAATGCTTAAGATGCAATTTATTTTTAATAAACTAACAATTCCTATTTGCAACTCTAACCAGTCTTCTGAATGCTGCTTGTGAGGTTTTTGTTGTTGTTGTTTTTATTTTTTATTTCTGAAGTCATACTAGTTACTTCACTGTTTTTTCAGGGACACCTGAAATCACTGGTTGAACTCTCCACCCTGGAAATCCAAGACTAATGTTATCCCACACTAACCAGGACTTGCTCTGCTTGCGATTCCTGGAAAAATTAATTATGGCCAGTAAACAGTAAATCTTCAATAGTGGAGCAAGGCTTCTTCCATCCATAGTATCTTGGTAGTAGTTGTAAACCCAGTCTTATTCTCCTACATATAAGTGGCATGGAACTTCAGGCAGTTATCCCAGGCAGAGGCACTTATCCCTCTTTTTATGCTCTTCTCCCCCCCCCCCGCCCCTCATTGTCAGAGGAAGAGTTTATTTAAAAATGTAAAACGAGGGTGGGGAGGGAGTACTGGGGGAAGTGCTTAGAAATGCCCTCCACACACAGCTGCAGGTAGCAGGCAGCTCCTTCTCAAAAGCGTATTTTAAATAGCTGAGAGGAGGAAACTCTATAGTGAAATTTTGAAATAGGGGGAAAATAGAGTGAAGACAGCAGAGAGCAATTTTTAACTGCTTTTTGCCATGGTAAGGAGAAGATAGTTTTGTTGAGAAGATATAAGTGAATAGGGGGAAAAAAACCCCAACCAACTCCAAACAGTGATTGTTGGTGGTGCTGGGTGTGATGAGGTGAAATGACTAAGGTAGAAGTCAGCAGAACTGAAGGGGGCAGATAAAGGGTGAATGTTAGTGTGGAGCTTTATGGAAGAAAAAAAGTTGATGAAGTTTACCTCTTTCTTCAGGATGGGGTTTCTCCGGCCGAAGATGTAAAAGCGCAGTTTTGGCATGACTTCTGTTTCAGGCAATAATGACTAGAAACTTTAGTTTCTGTAAAAATCTTAATTTCTTTTAGCATTAAGCAATATGAAGCTTATCCCTTTAAAAAGAAAATTGATGCTGTTATTAGCAAGTTGCAAATTATATGCAGTATTACTAATAAACTTTGTACAAGAAGCTCTGTACTTATTGTCTTAGGTTTAATGAGCTCAGCTAATTATACCATGTCATAACTAACCAAGCAATAACAAAATTGATTTTTTTTTCCTTCTACGAGATGCTCTGGGCTTGTAGTCCTCAGATTTAATGTACCCATGTAATTGCACAATGTTGTAGTTCAGCAAGTCAACAGAGAGTAGTTAGATTGTAAGTAGTGTTGCGAGAGCGTGCAACTTCTTGTCCTCTTTGTCCACACTTACAAGTCTGCACTTCGACTTATGAGGAAAAACCTGTTGACATAAAATAAACACAAACTTGCTGAATTTCAGTTGTCTGCATGCAGGAATGAAATCTTTCTCAATTTTACATTTTCATTTCCTCTTTCATTTAAATGAGCCAAAGGCAAGCTATGGTGTTTCTGTAATAATGTATTCCTTCTGAAGGCAAAATAGTGTGGGTCAAATTTGCCTCGATTTCAGCTGTTCAGGTTGGCCTTCTGCTGCTTCTGTAGGCAGTGGAGCACGAGCCCACCTCCAAAAGGCAATCCAACCTTTTCTGAAAGAGGTGCCTCACAGCTGAGGTTTCTCCATTCACTGTAGACAAAGATGGAAACTGTTTAAACTGAACAAAATACCTGATTTAGATGTTTGTCTAAATACACTAAATGTAGTTTCTTTTTCTTCTTAATCACCTTTAATGGAAATTTGCAACAACTGTTTTAGACCTTTATTTCCGTTTAGTGGATGTTACTACCTGTTTACACCAAGAGAAGTGGCTCCTTGTCCAGGAACAGGGCAGCCTTTGAACCGGGACACCTTAACAACAGGTTTTCTAGCACATTCTCCAAATAATCCAGAGGGTAACAGGACTCTCCCCTGCTAAGCCAGGTGGACTTGGCTGAGCAGGTATGGAAAGGTCACAGAGGGGCTCAACCAAAGATGTGGCTGGCCATAACTAGGAAAGCTGTCTGACACAGCAGGATGTTGGAGAACTTGAGTCCACTGGGTCATGAGACTTGTGGTATTTTTGTATTTTATTTGGAAGTCTTCATTAGTCGATGTGCCTTGTGCTGTCGCGCTGGAGGCAAACACGTGATGCTCAGTGCTGGTAATATGCTGTTGCAGGGTAGTCTTGCTGTTAGCTCTGTGTGAGTCAATTTAGCTCTTGTGGTTGCTGACCTAAAAGTCTGTTTTCTGTAGCTTGGATTAAGCTTAATGATTTTGTCATCTTTTCTGTTACCTTCCTTTAAGTAAGAAGTAAAAAAAACCCACTACCTTGTAAAATAATGTCTGTCTTTATTTCCTTTTAAATATAACAGTTTGTGGAGCAGCCAATGCTACTTAAAGAATATCATGGAATAAATCATGCAGAAAGAAAAGCCACCAAATAAGTGGATTGAGAACCATAATTTGGCCAGCAGTGGGTTCCTTTGGAATGTTGATCAGTTAGTATCAGTTTGAAGTGTAAAACGAAGCAAAAAATTGCCTTCTTTTTCATACTTTGAGTGAAGTGTTTGAAGTTTAATTTTTTTAACAAATTGTATTTCTTCTTGAATAAGAACTGTTAAGCTAAAGGACAAGTTGGCTATTATACTTCGCTTTTTAATCAGCTGAAGAAGGCTTAATTTAACCTACAGTATAATTTGTTTTTTTGGGGTTTTCTCCCACTTTCTTGAAGAGTCGTCAGAATATAAATGACATGCCCTGCAAATAGGTACCTGGTATTTCACATCATTAGAACTAATGCTGCTGTTGCCATAATGTGACAAATATACCTTCAGTGCATCTGTTTTTCTGTGACTGAATTCCAGATGTTAATTTATGGTCTGCCTTCTGCTCAGTTTGGTGGTTTTGTCAAGTTGCTGCTGAAAATTATGACTTGTTCGCTGTCAAGAGAATGCCAGCATTTGCAACGCCCATATCTTATGCTGAATGCTTGTCTGTAATTGCAGTCTAACTTGTATTTTTGCCTTAACTTGCTAGATAAAATACATACGTAGCACGAACCTGCTATAATTGTATGTGGCCCTTCTTGCATACATATGCTCTTTGTTTTCTGGTGTGCAAAACTCACAGGCTGTGAGGTTATTCTTTTGGAGTCTGTGGAGTAAGTATGGTAATGCTGGGAAGCAGATGATGACCTTCTCATCTTGCAGAAGTGTTGAAACTCCTCCTTGATGCAGTGATCAGAAGCCGGGTGTAATCTCGATTCTACAACTGTAGTAAATGTTAGGTTTATTGCTAAGTGAAAATATTTTCGGCCATTAACTGTGGAGCTGTAAGCTACACCTCCATGGCAGCAAAAATAAATGTCAGTCTCTCACTTTGAAACATGGCTGAATGATGTGTGCTAACAAATATACTAGTATGTCTTTTTTTTTTTTCTAAAAACCTGCATTTGATTTAATGTGAAATTAGTGACATGCAGACTTACTTAGAAACTCATTATAGGTCAAATCATTTTCTAATACTTCAAAAGATAAGTACACCTAATCTCTTCTCTAGCCTATGTGTTTTTTTCTCCCAGAATCTGTACGTCTCTATTTCTTTTTTTTTTTTAATGATCAAATGAAAAAGTAGTGAAGAAAGGGGATGGTTGAAGAACCAGATGCCTCTGTGCTATCTTTTTTGCCCTGAGGACACTGTAGAAATTTGTACTGCTTCAAAAGTGGTAAGTCAGGTAGAGCAGATGTGCACACATAAACAAAGCCCTACATATGCACAACTAATGGGAGCAGTAACAGCTCCTTTAATTCAGCTTATGGGCAAGTCTTTACTGTAATTTATCATACTTGCATTGCAATAATTCCTCTTGCTGAAGTTCTTTAAAGCTGTAAAGCAGGAGTTGAGGATGCTCAGTGCAGACAGGTGGTGTCTGCTGTGTTGTGCTATACATGTTGTAAGAAGTAACCAACTTCACTTTCGCAAGGTTTGTATTTAAATAAATTTTGTTTCTGTAATGTCACACATTGAATATTAACAGAACGGGGTGATAAACACTACAGTTAGTTAAAAATACTTTAGTTCTTCATTTAGCACCCAGTAACTTGAATTTACAATGTCTCTCTTTTTAGTCATATTCCTTTCTTTTTTGCTGGCCAGAAATATGTTTTGATATTTCAAGTTAGCTTCACTCTTAAATGAAAGTTACTGTTTGAGACACTCTTTTTAAATGGACAATAGTCTCACTTGGAAAACTTCAATATTAGTAAGTTTAGATTGATGGTTTTAACACATCTTTCTGCCATTGAGTCAACTTAATTAATATATTTTGGTGCTGTGAATGGTTGTCTAAATTTTTTGTCCTTATAACCATAAAATCTTCTACGTTTGGTTTCACTTGCAGCTCAGAATCAAAGCTCGCAGCAATGTGGCTGGCAGGCTTGTCGGGTCTGCCTCCAGATTTGGCCCTGGTGTTTGTCAGGAGTGGGTCTCTCCTTCCTATTGCTGGGCAGCCACAGTACCATGTCCCAAATTCTCTCCCTTGGCTGGGGTGTTCCCTGACTTGCAGGTTCAGGCTGCGCTTCTGGTTTCTAGTGCTGCGTGATGCTGTGAACACCGTGCGCAACATTGATCATCTTTCTTTTCCTCCATTGAACCTGGAACGCTCACGATCAACTTTGCTTCAGCTTCATGCAGTGGCATCCTGCTAAAAATGCCTGTGGATGACTCCTGGTTTCATGTTAAAAACCCTGCTAGGAGGCAGAGGAGTTTTGACCCATTGCGGCTTCGCGTGTCCCATGAAGTAGGTCAGAAAATGAATGCATTTTTAGAATGATTTGAAATTTATCTTTTTATAAACTGTGCTCATATATGGACTCTGGCATCAAATTCAGTTCTCTTGCTGTGCATATAGTGGATCATCCAGATGTATATATGCTGGTAATTGGCAGCCCTGACATAAATGCTATTTTGAGATTATTAAGAGCTAAAATCCACCTGCAGTTCTTAGTTATGACAGTTAGGGTTAAATTCGGGCTGCCAGTTTTCAGGCAGAAAAAAACCCAAACCAACAAAAACCTAAGTTTTCAGGTGCCTTTGTTAAACAATGATATGCACTTGCAAACGCAAAAAAGGTGAATAAATTCTCCATGTAACACTTACATTTTCCCATGGTGTTGCAAAAACCCATGAGGTTTCTGGTGTGGTTTTTATTTTGCTCCCCTATCACATGCTCACTGTATATTGCATTAACTGTAAGCAGCACTTGTTTAAAGAACTGAAAAATGCCAAACCCTGGAGCTGGCAAGGATTATCCAAAGAAATGAGGAGCTTGTTGCAGGGAGTACTTTTCTTCTGCCAATTTAGCTCTTTTTGTGGTATGTAAGTATTCAGTGCCAGATGGCAGTGCTCTTTTGCTTGTTCAGGGTTTCAGAGTGGTGGTGAGAAATCCAAGAGCATGGAGAAGATGGACGGGTGTCTCTGCTTCCCTCGCCCCAGTTGTTTAGGTTTTTTTCCCCTGGATCCCAGTGGTCTTACTCGTGCCGGTTTCTGCCAGTATTTATATGTGCGTTGGCAGCCTGATACTTGTAGCCTTTTCCATACCTTGTCATGGCCAGGTTTTCAGTCTTAGTAAAATCTGATAAACTCTAATAAAGAAAGCTTGTATAAACTTCAAATAAATTCATACACGAGTAGGCATTATTTCCAAGTATTCAAAAACCATTTGAATGATTTTTCCCCCTGTTCTCTCTCCATAACTTTTCCAACCAAACCAACTTTTCTGAGAGCTGTTACTGATGTCCCTGACAGTACCACTACTAGCCAAGGGCTTGTGGTAATCATCCTCTTTGCTGAACCTTCTTCAGATAGAATTTGTATTAGAAAAATCTGTTTGCTAGTTGTAGTGCATCATAGGTCATTGATTTGTAGAAATTGGATAAATGGTCCTGTCAGTGATTTGAACGCAGGAGGAGGAAGGGGAATGTCCCGGATTATATACTGTTTAAATTTTGATTTAAGGAATATTAGTGTTTATTCTTTAAAGAAATAACAAGGAGGATTGAAGAAACTTAAATTATTGGTGATTAAATTGTATTTGTTATGAAAATGTTTGGTTTGTCTATTAATAGAAATAAAATGTAGTCATTGTTTTAGCATAAAAGCAGCTGGTACTGCTTGGTGCCAGAGAGCTTAGTGCCAAAGAGAAGTTCCAGCAAATCCTGTTGAACAAAAACAGTAGGGGAAAGAAAGGATGATTCATAGCGATGAAGAAGTTGCAGTAGTCATAAAAAGGAAAGGCAACTCTCCCAAACTTGAGTGAGGATGTTTTCAGGCAGGGATGTTCCACATGGCACCATGGTGCTGATCCCCATGAAATACCTACATAGAGTTCAGTTTCTGATGGGGACCCACAGAGAACCTATTTAATGCCCATGCATAGGTGGATGCGGTATTTGTTTGTTGTTGAAGGGGATAAGCCTGTGTAGTATTAAAAATTCCTTAACCAAACTGTTTGAGCTTTAGAGACACAGTTTACGTGTGGTGATGCCAAATGCTATTGCAGGTGTGTGGCTTGCCGTTGTCTGTTAAGAAACACATTGCTTTAACTCAACGTTTCTTGAGAGTTTTTACAGACGGGTACAAGAAAGGTTGAATGTAGTGGGTGTCTTGATGGGGGCGGGTGGCAAGGTTACTGAAGTTGGAATTGAATTTTATCAAAATCCCTGAAGGCTCAGTGAGGTATTTGCAGGACTTGACAGAATAATCCCACATAAGGTAGGCGCTAGCAAAGTCCTGAAGTGCTACAGCTGGGGAATGTGACAAAACATGGCAGATTTCTAATGGTCTATAAAAATAGAGCCTGAAAGATGGTGTGTGCTGGTAGCTGGATCAGTGAACTTCTCCTCCCTAATAGCAGTGCTATTAGTGAAGCACCATTCAGCCTAGTTTCCAAACAGTTGCAATCATTAAAAGCAAAAAGCTACTTCGAAGACATACTGAAATTTAGAATGCTCTATTTGAAAACAAGGAAAGAAATTACAAGGCTGGAGCAAACAAGTCAGGATGTGTAGTACCAAGTTGTAACTCTTCTCCCTTATGAAACAGTCCCTGATGCAGCTTTTCATGTGTAGCCTAATAGCATACAATTTCATGTAAAGCATCAGTCAATAAAGAATACTTTGACAATAATGAAATTATTACCATACTAGAATTGAAAAATACATGAGGGAGGGTTTATTTTCTGAAAGAAATAGTTTTAGAAAAAACAATTTAATGCATTGTGCTATAAGTTGTGTTACACTTGCAGTACAAATGCTTAAATACTGAATTTAGGATGAAGTAGTTGTATAAAACAGGTAAGTAGAATAGAATGAAACTGTTAGAGGAAAAGTAAGCTAAATAAGTGACACACAAATGACAGCTTATGGAATGTTTATCTTAGGATTAATTATTCATGTGTGGATATATAAAAAAATAAACCAATGGCTATAATAACCAGAAATGGCATGAAGTGCATCAGTCTCAGTCAGCTGTTTAATACAATAACTTTTGCAGTATAAATATATAAATATATAAATTTAAAGTGTTTTAAAGAGAAGGTCACTGGATCATTTGTATTCTCACAAAGCACACAAGTACTAATTATAATAGTAAATTTGCAGGGAATTGTTTATATGATGTCAGTGTTTAAGTCAGTATATAAATCTGTAATTGCTCTCTTCTTGTTAAACCCAATTATTACACAGGCTTGCATCATCTGAAGAGTAGTAGCCTTTTCTACCACACGTAACTTCTGCTGCACATCTGATTAGCAATAACAATAGATTTATATCAGCTCTTTTTGTTTTACAAACATCATAGTATTTTCTGAAATAAATGTAAATAACTTTCTCCATTACAAATGTGAAAATTTTCTCAGGCAACATTTATGCCTTACAGTGAAAGTTTGTTTTAGGGTTTATTAACTGGGTAAATAATGATCAGTTGGCTAGTCAGAACTGTTGCTTGCTATATCCGTAGGGTACCAAAATTACTAGCAGCTCACTGCAGCGCTTCCCCTCTGTGAGAGGGCACGCTGACGATCTCAATTAAGCGAGGCTTCTTGATAACACTTACATAATAAGCATTGCCAAACCCACATGTAGAATAGCTTATTTTTACTGTCGTGTCTGTTACTGTTCTAAATGAATAAATTCTCTAAAGTTCGTTCCTTACCCACAAGTAATGCGCAGTGGTCATGTGTGACTCTGCTCCTGCAGTGCTGCTTTTACATCTTTGCATAGGGAATACTAACCCTAGGGACTGCTCAGAAGTTGAAGAAAAATAAGTTACATTGTAAAAAGAATGTTTAAACTGATAAAAACCTAGAATATGTGGTATTTTAACTTTCTCAGGAGTTTCATTGGAATTACTGCCTTATGTCATTTAACATCCTAAGTCGTAGCACCTGGAGTTTATGCTTGTTTGATATATCCTGGACTCTTAAACATGTTTGAGAGATGTTCATTTGTTGTATGCTTTTGGTTTTCAAATGTTTGTGGTTTTGTATATATAAAGTCAAGTTGTTCTACAAACATTTAAAGTTGTTCAGTCAACAGTAGAAGTACAACGCCCAGTATATAAAAAGATGTTAAAATGAAAGTGTAATGGGCATGTAATATAAAATGCTTCTTTTCTGAGAGAAGGGAATGAGAAGAAGTAGTAGAAGATTGCTTGGGGTTTTTTCCCTTTCTTTTTTTCCCTGTAGACACTAAGCTTGGATTGAGCTTTACATGCCAAACTTGAGATGGGTTAGTTCTCATAGTGGTACTCTGTATGAAAACTTAGTCAAAACTTTGTAAAATCTGGATCTTGATTGGATGAAAAAATTTCAGTAATGATCTTGACTAATTTATTTGACCCTGTTTAAAGCTTCTGCTTTTCTATTCACTTGAGGGAAAAATCCCTCAACCGTGAAGAACAGTATTTTTTCTTTTTCTGGTTTCATTGTGTCACAAACCAAAAGGAAACCTGTGTGTTTCATGCTTTGTATAGCACAAGAGGGTCACCAGACTTCTGTAGTGACTGCTCTTCATGTGCTTCAACAGACACTGACCAAGAGGACTAAACGCAGTATCTGTCTTTAATAAACTCGGTAGAACTGTGTCTTGGCATGACAAGTTTAGTCTGTCCATTGTTGGAGGAGCAAAACCAGTTTTCCAGTTCTTAATGGTCTAAAGTGTCCAGGAACTTCTGTCTGGAGTGTCCATGTCGACATGCATTGAGATAAATGTACTCTTATACCCAGGTGTCAGAGTGCATCTTTCCCTGTGTCCCCATGTGCCACCTTTACATCCTTTCTTCCCTTTTTTTGTGCCCCTGGCTACGCGCTGGGCAAGAGGTCTCTGTGCCCCAGCTGCTGCTGGTACCTGTATGCTGCTTTGTAAGACTGGCAAGTTGTTAACTGAGGTCTCTGTAATCCGCAGTGACTCACTGATCTGTTGCCAAACATAAAACTAAATACCTTTTTGTCTCTGTGCCCCTGAAGTTGCTTAAGAAGCTTAAGAGTTAGTGCAGGGAGGAATGATCATGGAAGTTCCTTTCCTTAGGAAAAAAGTTTACATTTCTGCACTAGTTTTGCCTGTTCTGTGGTCTTAATACTTTTCTATCAATCAGAAGTATAACCATTTGCTGTTATTTTATGAAGTGCTGTAGCTTATTTGGGCACAGATGTTATTTACTGCTTTGATTTTAGTTTCATGGATCAGTGTGCTATTCAAATACTCTTTTTCTGCTCTTTGTGACTCTGGTTGCAGCTGAACTTCTGAATGTGAATGCTTGCTTGAGTTCAAACTAGTATTGATTGGTACTGCTTGTGTGGTGTTCTTGCTTCCAAACTGAATAAAATAACACAGGTTGTTTCTTAGGCCTGGCTTCTATCTCTTGATATAGGAGTTTTCAAGGGCATGATGAAAACCAGCTGGTTTTGGCTCCAGAGCTGTCTTGGCCAATATTTCTACCTCGGAGCAACTTTAGAGGATGAGGCTTCCAAAGACTGCCAGTAGCTAGAGATCTAGAAAATGCTAAAATAATACGGATTTCATATTTTACTTTTTAAAAGCAAAATAAGGTCATGACTTAAAGCTTTTACTTCTGCTTTTAAGAACATGGTTGGTGTTTGCGCAAATGATTTCTGGAGAAAAAGTCATTGCAGTTGAAAATGTGTAACAAAATGTATGGTATTAAAGATCTGCTGAATACTTGATATTTTGTGTGTGTGTGTGTGCAGGAAGATGAGATTTTAAAAAGCTTAATGCTGTGAAGTTCATGATCTGTCCTTGTGGTTTCCAGGCTCTTTCACTCATACATTTTTGTCATTCATAAAAATGTTTCATTTCTCTCTAATCTTCTGTAATTCCTAAGGGAATAGGGAAATGGCACTGGCTGTGGCCCTGGGTCTTGTTCCTTCTCATGCTTAAAGATTTCTGTTTCCCTTTCTGAGGGCAAAGTTTATCAGAGGTTTTCTTGTATTCATTCAGGGAAACTTCAGATACTTAATACACCAAATTGTTTTCTTCAACGTAATAAAATTTTGTGGAATATTCTCTCCTCAGACACTCCTGAGGAGAACCTGTAGGGTTTTTTCAGTAAGTGTCAATTTGTGTATCTCAAGACTTTGTATCCCTCGAGCTTGCTTGGCTTTCACAGTCATGCCAACCTGTTTCTCAAGACAGTTAAAGAATGATATGTTTTTTTCACTTCAGAGTTAGTTTTATTCTTCTGAGGGAAAAAGTAGAAGAAACAAAGTGGAGGAAAATTGACAGTATTACACAGAACACTGAATATAAACCAGCTGCAGCATGTTCATGTGTTATGGGACCTCTTCACTTTATGAATTAATTCCTCTACCAAATTGTTGAAGCTGATTTATTACCTATGAGAAGTCCTGACTGAGATGTTAAAAATCTGAGGTAATGTATCTGTAGTGCTGAAAAAAATTGGTGTTTGTGAATAAGCCTATGAATTTACCTTTTTTTCCCTTTTTTTGTTTTTTTTTTTTTTTTTCCTGAGGCACTCAAAGATAACAGTATGTCTAATTTCTCTGGGTAGCTCTGTCTGTTACGTAGTCCTGGGACTACAATGCTCAATTTGTTGGCTGTATGATGTATATAATATCTAGTTTGTAGAAATGGGCTTGTCAATTTAGCAGAAATGTGTCCAAGATCATAAGTTTTATTCCCTCCCATCTGTTAACCAAGCTTTGTTGTTTAACATGCTATGTCTAGGAAATACAAATGTAAGAAGCTAGAAAGCTGGTAGAAATCAGTCTGGATCAAATCAAAGTAATGTAATTCTGTTGCTGCACAGAAAATTAAAGCTTAAATCCTGGTATTCCTAACGGATCAGAGCAAACACGTTTATCCAGGAGCCCCGACTGCAGCAGCAGCAGCAGTGTGTTGTAGTGAAGACGGGTCAGTTCCTCCCTTGAGTCAGTGTTGCTCTGGGCATATGGCAGGACATGGCTCTCGCAGGATTCCGTGCCTGGGTGTTAGCTGCTGATAGGTGACGGGCTCTGGATGTGCAAGGGGGAGGTGCAAACTGCACTCCTGATGGCTTTTTCTTTCCTTGTACAATCACAGGAAAGTCTTTAACTTGAATTCCTCAGGTGCCCTTTGTTCTGGCAAGTTAAGAGAGAAGATGGGACCAAGGGAGCTGAGATCATCTCTGATCTGTTGTTGCAGACTGCCTTCTCTACCCCCATGGCAGCAAGCTCTGGGGGTCCTCTGCCTGCTGGGTGAAGAATTGTTTTAAATGGGCTTTTTCCTGATTTTAAGTGCTCTTTAGTTTCGTGTTGTGCTTTCAACCTCTCTACTACCTGTGCTGCTTTGTAAACCTAGAATGCATCTCACCTCCACCTTGTCCTTTCCAGTCCAGACAGTGCCAGCCTTCCCAGTCTCCCCTTCTAATGTGGCTGCATGAATGTATGTTTTCAGCCATACAATTTTTAAATTATAGCTTGCTACGTACTGTTGTTGATCCATGGGACTTTGGCAGCATTCACAGTCAGTGTTTGCTGGGAGATAAGCAGCAGTCAGACTAAACCTTTTCACCTAAGAGAATAAATGTCCTTGTAGAGCTATACTTCAGAGATTTTTAAAGAATTTAAAAATGTTTAAAATGAGCTTCTCTTGTAGCACTTACAAATGATGAAAACATAATGTAATAGTGAGGCTAAGCCTCTGTGTGTTAGTGTTTCTTGATTATTGTAAAAAAAAAATTCTGTGGCATTAGATTCTTAAACTTCCCCCTTAAATTCACAGAAGTGGTTGGGTTTGACATTAAACTGTCTGGTATCTCTGTCATTTATCCCTCCCCCACTTTGCCGCAACTTTGCCACACAAGTGTTATGGCTCTCAGATATCAGATGTTGTGTTATTATGTGCACAGGAAAAGCTAGGAAGCTTTGATGACCATTTTCCCATGGTCTGCTGAAGGTAGGCAGCCTGTGCAGGTGTGCCTCTGATTAACAGCGAGTTGCACAGCTGGAGTTTAAAAAATCTGTTTTGTTTCAATCTGAAATGTGCCTTTCTTTTGGACAGTTTTTACATCAGTTCTTACCATTACGTTTTTTTTTGAGAATTGCATTTTTTTTGTCCTCATGTAAACACTACTTATACTTAACAAAATAAGAATTTTTTAAAAATACCTTTATTATTTCCCAGTAACCAGGTGGCCAATGACTGTAACTGGGTAGGCTGGATGAATGGAGCTGGCTGGTCACAGGGAGAGGGGTCTCAGCTGTCTTGAGTGAAGCTTGTGTATCATTCAAGTCAGTATCTTCTCAACTTTGTAGCAGAATTCTGGGGCTGTGACTGTGGTCTTAAGAGGCTACCATTCTAGTGCACTAGTTTTTACAATAATGTTGCATTTGAGCAGATTAACAACCATATTTTAACTTTCTGTATCCACTCTTTGGTTTTGTTATACACTTCTATCAACCTGTCTTCTATTTGCCCTGCTTTTATGCCAATGTCAGATGGCAGCAGTGAGCACGCC
>NW_010195668.1:0-17109 GCF_000695765.1 Mesitornis unicolor
TAACGTTCTGTGATTCTGTGACTCTGTGAAATGTGAAGCTATAATACTCTTAATGTCCTTGTAAAAGCCAAGAATGCCATGTATGATTTCTGTGGTGATACCAAGGAACCTCTGCACATATCTGAATGGGCCATAAGACATAAAATGAAATAGATTTTGCAAGCTGGCATCATCAAGATTTCTCCACAGCTCCAACTGATTGCATCTGTGGGTGGATATGTTTTTGTCATTGAGTGGATTCATTCCTTTCATGAATATTTTTAGCTCTCTAGGTCTCTTCAAATATTCTGTTTTTCAAATGGAACTTGATCATTTTAATTGCAGATGTGGAAAAACAGTTGGGATAGAAAGACGGTATATAAAGTTTTCTGAATGTACCCTTTTGTGAGAATTTGCAGGTTTTCAGTCGCTTCCATTCATTTGTTAGGTGCATTTACTTGATTTCAATCATACTTAAACCTCAGGTATAATCTGCCATGGATTTGAAGTGTTTCCTAGTCATAGTCACAAAGTTATATCAATTTCTTTTTTTAAGAAGAACTTCTCCATGAATAAATTAGAACAAATAGTTTCAAGTTTGCAATCTCCTTTTTATTATTATTTTTAATAAAACAAGATAAGAATCAGGACTGCCTAAAGTTTCACTCATTATGTTTAAATACTTATGCTAATCTTGTATTTTTATTTCTCCACAAATGGTGAATTAAAGTTAATGAGGTAATTTCAATACATAGTATTATTTAAGTTAATAGAAATACAGGCATCTAAATTTAGTCCTTGGAGTTCTGCACTATGGAAGACAATTGCGTCTGTAATGTCATAACAAGAAATGTGGTAAGCTGGTTTTAGCACTTTCAGGTATATGCGCTAGTTTACTGAAACCCTGAGTGACACAAAAATGTCAGACTGTAACTCTCTGTCTTTCCTCCGCTCCATTCCCCCCACTCTTTTTGCCCTCTTTCTTCCATTTATTCCTTTGAATAGCAAGCAGTAACTGTCCTACACTGTTCCAGATTTATCTTAGGCTTTCTTAAAGTCTCTGAGGAAGGAGAGAAAAATCACTGGAAAAATAAATTCTTGCATGTGTGGTATTGACACGTGATCTGTGTCCTCCCCTCATTTTTAGTAAGTTTTGTATTTTAGATTATAAGAAATGTGAGAACACTATATATTTTAATCAATTCTGTGTGTCTCTCAAGTGTCATACTTTACATAGTGGGCTGATACAAGGTAAAATACTGAACTGCTTCAGAAGTATCCAACACTTTATGCATATTTTGTTGAAGACATGGTCTTCTTTCATGAAATTGCAAATCAGCTTTACTCCTTATCTTTTGACTTTCTTCAGAAAAATTCTGCCATGCTGCCTGTAAGTCCAGATGCTTCAAATCCTTTCATGTCATGATGCTAAAATCTGCCATCTTTACCAAAGATGTCAGCAGAAAATTACTAGTAACATTTGTTTGCTTCCCCAAAGTACTAATAATTATATGATAGTAGCTAGGGAAATTAGGATTATATCAATCTACCAATTTCTTTGTCATTTCAGGATTATATGTTCCCTGAAATACCTAATAAAATAGCAATGAGCAAATCTAGTATCAGAGGAGATGATACAAGTCCATGGAGCAACAGTGATCAGATATGGGTACAAATCATATCTCAAAACTGAATAGCTGTTCCAAACTAAAAAGAAAAAAAAACCTAATAAACCAGGTTTTATTTTTCTGATTCCTGCTTTCCTTTATTAGAATCTTGACTTGTAAAATTACTTCCACTTTTTGAAATGTTTAATGTATTATTATTTTTAAGGATTATTTATAATAAACTGAAATCTTACAAACTAATACTCAATAATTTACTCAATAAATTATGTTGTACTCAAAAGTTTCCATTGAATGTAAATCAGTTCATTATATGGTGAGAGAGAAAAAAAGTGACATCTGGTTATAATAGGAAGCTCCTCTGATTCATTTACAGAGAACTGCATTCTGTCTGATCTAGGAACACAAATAGGGTTTTCTCAAAATCTGACTATTACTTCTAGAATGCTTTCTATAGAAAATCTCTCAGTTTCATAAAACAAACACAGAACATGGTCTACTAACATATAGTACATTTTAAGTACAAGATAACCCATTACTGATTACTCATTATTTCAGGATTATCTTAATGTCATATTAATGTTCATAACAAGTAAAGCATAAAGAATCAAAATGTTTTATTAATGAGCACTTATAAATTTCTTACCCTCTCCTGACATTTTCAATGACTTCATATAGTTAAAAAAAAATTTCAGTTACAATTTCGAGACCTGGAAACCTAATTTCCAGTGCTAAATATTTACACTAGATATCTGGCACAGATGGACTAGATCTTGAAATGTACATATCAAGTGGAGTTTTAAGTAAGAAAAATGACTGAATTAAAAACATTCAATAAAACAAAAAGGTATACACCTTGAGATTTTGTTAATCTTTCACCTTGGAAGCTGAAGTTCAATTTTAACATAAAATATACCATTTTGTACTTTACAACCATTATAGCCCCATTTTATGCTTAATTAAAGCAAATTAGCATTATGGTTTTCTCTTTGGGTTTTTTGGTGGTTGTGGTTTAGTTTGTTTTTTTGTATGAAAGAAACAGCCAGTAATACATAGAAGGCAAAAGAGATATTATCTAATTTTCTAAAAGTTTTATTGTTTCAACTTTCTTTTGTGTAGTCTTAAAACACTATAGGGTATTTGCTAATTTACACGAGATGCTGTTACTAAGGTCAAAGGGTAGTTGATGGAATTTCCCATGACTTTATAGAAAGCAAATGTGGATTTTGGCAAAGTTTACATATTTTCTCACCCTATTCTTATGACACCAATTTACATACTTTGAACATTTTTTATTATATAAAATTATTGGAAGAATAAAGCCCAAATATATGTATAAGAAAATCTGAAAGTCATATAGTTCTAGTCAGGTGATAAACATGGTGCTTATGAATCCCCAAATACAAACATAATATTGTTTTAGAGCTTCCATATCTCTGTCTGAGAAATCTTGTGAATAGGTGCATATGTACTGTAAAGGGCATGCACTACTAAAGTGCACATACTAGTCCATTGCATGGACAACCAGCACAGGAGTGCTTTGTGGATGTGTTCTGGATAAGCTGAACCCACAGCTCATGCAGAACTAATTCAATGGACACTCAGTAGATTCCAAATGACTCTGCTAGATTCAGAGAACTAGTGACTTAGATCTCATACTTTTTTCCGCACATCAGTGTATATTTCATACAGATTTCTTACTGAATTACTTTAGTTCTGATCTTCTGGGATGAAAACTACAAGTTTACAGCACATGCTGAAAGGATTCTTACCCTGTTGATGATGTACTCTCATTTTCATTACTAAAAGTTATGAAATTCAGAAGTTGGGGCATTTATGGAAAAGTTCTCTATACATTCCTTTTTCTATTTACTTCTATGAATCTTGCAAGATTCACTAATGTATAAAGTCTCTCCTGATTATTTCTTTGGTCTATATGAGTAATTACAGAATAGATGATGGAACAGTATAAAGATTGACAGAAAATTCTCAGAAGTAATCCGAATTTGTCTTTCTTAATGTGTATGCTCAATAGTAGTCTGTCCATTTTTTATGTAGAAGTTTCTGGAGTTTCTCACTCCAGGCTTTTCTTAGACCCATAGGAGTTCTCAGTATACTCTTTTTTACTTCCTTTCTGCATTTTAATGACTTATACTGTCATGTTAAATGTCTCTTCTCCATTCAAGAGGTCTAGTACCTCAAATAATTGTCTTTTTAACTCTCTTTAACCTTGATATCTGTGGGTTATGGATATTTCTTATACAGAAGGTATATATACTTGTAACTGTGTACCTCATGTGGGTAACATATATTGTCCATGCATTTCCTGTTTGTTTTATACGAAAAAATATTTTTTAAATCACCATTTTCCTTTTTTTTTTTTCTCTCTCTCATTCCAATGTTGTCTTATATGCTTGATGACACTCTATTTGCAGTGAGGTCTAGGAACTGAAATCAGTGTGCCCTGTGGCATAGGACTAAATACTGATGTCTAATAAATAATAACATCTGGGGGTCTGGTGAATATTAGGCTTTTTCTGGTCTTCTTGGAAAAGAAATCTTGCAGTTTATTGAATACGATATAGAAAATGCAACAGAAATAGATGTCCATTGCTGCTGTATTTGTAGCTATGAATAAGAATATAACAATATCTACATCTGTATTCATAGTGTCATAGAGTTCAGAGTTAGTACTGACCTATTTAGTCGTCTTGTCAACCTCCAAGGCCCACAAGGATGGTCATTTTTGTATTTTCATCATAGAGGAAAATGGGAAACTGCTTTTTGAATTGATTATTCATGTGGCAATAGCTCTGAGTTCCAAGGCATTTGGAAGCTTCATGTACGGTACTTGTGCTATTCAAAGACCCTGATTTCCTGTGGGTATGAATGAGAGGTCAATGGGAACTGCACAGTAAGGGAAAAAAAAAGAGCGAAGGAAACCATATGTGACCAACAGTTTGCTATCACATTTATTGCTGACACATATCTGGTTTATGTACTACTCTAATGAATTAAGAAGACCCTGATCTTAGATCTCCAAATACAAGATTTTTGTCAGAAATGCAAGTAGAAATTGCAAGTTCTCAAACATCCTTGAAAAGTTCCCAAAGAATCCTTTGTAAAAAATGTCTTTGTTAAAAAGTATAGAACATTTTGTTTCCCTTTACACTAATAGTTTTAAAATATGGCTTTTGCTTACATGGCTACAAGCAGTGGAAAAGTGAAATAATTATATTCACCAGCTTTTCATATTATAATGCTAACTTTTGCGTCACCATACCAGCTTATGGGTCAAAGTCTCCCTGTACACATCATTGTACAAAAAACAAGGTAAGGACAAAAGTTTCCTATTCTAAATTATTTGCAAAGTAAGCATAAAAACAGATGTGTATGACAGGCACATATGCTGTTCTAACACAGCAGCAATTAAACAGCGTCAGAGGTTATGTAAGTTTTACAGAAAAGAGAAGGAAATAAAGTAATTTATACGGTGAAAAAATAACTAGCCTGGAAAAAATCTGTGGGATACTATTCTGGTGTTCCCAGTGAGAAAGGCAGCATAAGGTGCCAAATGTGAGTACATCAAGGTGATAGAAAGAACCATATCAGAGGATAATTCCAAATGCTGAAGGTGAAAGAGATGTTGGGTAGGTTGGGGATAATCCATGATGTACTTGAAACTGAAGAGAATTGGTTTGCTTGAATCAATGGAGAAGTGGAAGCCTGCAAACTGTCAAGAAGGGTGACACTGTCAAAGTGACAAGGTAGAGTCACTGCGTGAGACTGCCGCTGACACAACCAGAAAGTAAAGGATGGTTCAGTAATTGACAAGTTGACAAGAATCAGGATGAGAGTTTTAGGTATGCAGTTGGACAGAAAAGACTGATCCTTGAAGAATCAGCAAACACAGAAGTGAGGACCTAAAAAGTTTTAAACTAAGTCAAATATACATCTAAGAAATGGTCCAGAGTAACAGGAAGAATGATGTGATTAGAAAACGTGGCATCTGAGAAAAGGGAAACTAGAAAAAATAATAGAAAATGACAGTTTTATGTAATTCAGTCTGAACATGAGTAATAGGCTGCAAGATTTCTGAAGTACAGTGCCATTTTTTGTCCTATCTTTGTAGTACACCATTAATGGGGTCAAAGTACACAATAAAGTATTTGAATATTAATGAAATAATATTTAACCCGTCATCATGTTTAACAGAATGAAACAAAATTGAAAGTGCTTTCATTAAAATATCAGTGTACAAAAAATAATCCATGCGCCAAGTTTTCTTTTCCACTGAAATTCTCTTAGCTCCAAGACTGAAGAAGTTATCAGAATTGGTGAAATTGGTGAAAAACAAAGTGGCATTCTTAAGGCAGTCTAATTTAGTTGGCAGTGATCACAGATTGATAAGTGTAATTCCTACTTCCTATTGTCTTTACTTGAAGTCTGAGAACGGAGGCAACATCTGACAGTGTTATATTTTTTACTTCCAGAGTGGTAGTATGCAGGGAAGGTTCACTGTTGAAACTTATTTAATTAAGAATTATAAAATAGTTTTCTTGTTCTACAAGGAAGCAAGCAACCAAACCACTTTTATTCACTTGAATAAACTTAACATCTCAGTAACTTTATGGAACAATTTGCTATATTGAAATATCTTAAGTTTTAGAGTTTTTCAGATGAATTGCATCAGCACAGAAACACAGAATGGTTGAGGTTGGAAGATACCCTCTGGCATATCAGCCACTTCTCTAAGTTTTGTGTCAACATCAGCCTTTCTAAGGATACACTCAACCTCATCATCCAGATCAGTAATGAAGATGTTAAAGCAGAATAAGACTCAGTATTGCCCTTGAGGTAAGCTGTTAGTTGCTGGCCTCAAACTAAACTTCATTACATTGATCAGCACCATCTGGGCTTGGCCGTTCAGTTAGTTTTCAATTCCCCTGTCTGCTCATCCAGACTGTACACCAACATCTTTTTTATGAGTATCTCATGTAAGACAATGTCAAAGGACTTACTGAAGTCCAGATAGACAATATCCACTGCTGTCTGAATTTGAAACTCTGAGCTTCCTGAAACTGCCTTTCCTCATCCATAAAAGAGTGGGATCTTAAATCTGTTTTGTCTTTTGTGCTTACGATTGTTAATATTTTCTGTACTATTAAGTTTACTTACTCCCAAATTGAAGGCCTTTTTTTCTCTTTCACTGTTACCTCATACTGTCTTAGTAGGTGCTTCATTAGCAGAATTAATTTCTCTTAACTGCTAACATTTCATTTAACTGTAGCTTCTGTGGAATGCTTATAATACAGATCTCATGACTATCATACGTAATAGAACATAAAAGGTATATCAATTATAACTTAAGCATAAAGACATATATTTAGAGTTTTTAAAATAAAATGTAATGTGTAAATAACTGTATAATATATATGTATTAATATATAAATAATTATATGCAAATAAATATGCACATGTATAAATAAATGTATATAATTTCAGTAAGTAGTTGGTTTTTAAGTTCACCCTGCAGCAGGCTCTTGGTGATTTTTTTTTACAGCCTAGCTTAAATACTCCGCTGTTAAAGGTGTCAATTAAACTCTTTGGGTTCTCCCTATATTTCATTACCTTTCCCAAAAGCTTTCATGTCTTCTGTTAGACCTTCCCCACTTTCTTACTTCATGTCTGAGTTCATGAGCAATTACAGATTAGGAACTCAGTTCTACCTCCTGTTATGCTAACCATGACTTAGGTGAACTTCAACTTAGTATCTCTGAAGTTCTGTCCTTGTGGAGACAGGGAACGTATTGAACAATGATCAACTCACACATTTGATGGAAAGTAGTATTTGAAACAGTAGTATGTCTAAGAAAACATATCTAAAAATAGGTACAATTCTTCACTAACATTTTTGGAATACTTCCGTAAAATATTCTTTTTGTCTGCCAGTCTGTCATCTTGTCAGAGCTTTCCCATGTTCTCCAGACAGCCCAAGGGAAATATATCTCTTTGCATGTATCATGGATTTGTAAGAGTCTGTAGCTCTCTGGACTCCATCTTTCTCACTTGGTGAAGAAACTCTATCACATAAGCCCAGAATCTGACACAATGTGACATAAAAGGCTAGGTTAATACAACAGATGACTAGCTGAGCTTTTACACTTTGTTGGTATTTCACCAATAGTCGGGGCATTTGTGAAGTAAAACCTGTTGGTTAACCATCAGAGGAAAAGATCATTAATAAGCTGGTGATCACTACTAATGATGTAAAAATATTCTAAATGTGTAGTTAATTACGCTGTTTAAAAAATATTGTGTCACATATCTGAGTCAATGAACATGAGCAATACAAATGCACTGTTAAACATTCTTTTCACAGCTTCTGATCAATGGCTTACTTGCAGCATTCATAGAATTATCTTAAAATAATTCTCAGAATACCAACTCCAAGTCTCACAGTTTCTAAGATTTTTTTTTTATAAAAGGTGCATATGTATTAAAATTATTCATATCCTTTCCCATATTTCTTGGTTCCTTATCACTTAAAAATTGGAGGAAGTGTAACTTGGGATTTAAAAATATAAACCATTAAGAAAAATCTGTCCTTGCTATAAAGAATTCATTCTTTTCATTGACTAAATATTCATTGTATTACTATGCTGTTTTGTATTAATGAAATTATAAGAGCTTTATTTGCCAATATTGCAAAAATAGACCTTAATCCAATGGATTCTCCCAATTGTCCACACTGGCCTGCGCTATCACTTCACAAGCAGAACCTCTAGCAATAAAAGTGTTAAAATTGTGCTCAAAGGCAGTGTATACTTAGGCTCTGTTTATAGTTTCTCAGATTAACCAGCGAATAAATATAATTTTATCAATAAACAAACTAGTTTGTTCTTGCGTGAGAGTATTAACATAAACTATAATTTAGCACTATTTAAATCCAAAAGCTTTGATATATTTTAGAGGACATATTTAATGGTTCGTGAATTTGATTAATTCTTCTGCCAGTGACTATGACTCATGACATTGTTTTATACTCTAAGAGAGAAGACAATGAGACTAAATAAACAAAGCAGGTTATTAAGAAACTCAATAGTTAAGAAGCTTAGAAATAGCTTTAGAAAGAAGACACTTTGATTCCAGAGGTTTTCCTTCATGTATTATCAAGATGCCAACACTCTTGAACAAGTTCATAGCCTCAAATCAACTCTTTATGAAGAATTTATCTTAATAAGGGAAATAAGGGAAATTAACTGTGAAGTGTAGCCAGACAAGGCAGTATTTCTCATAGAAAACAGAATGTATTAATCACTGAGATTATAGAAAACTAAATTTCTTGGTGTCAGTGTCAAGGATAACTTTAAATATATCTCTTCCTGATGTGGATTTAAGCATGTCTTATTGGCAAAATCCCTATTCTCTAACCAATTCTCCTATCTTCATAGGAAACAGTGCTGATAGGCTATCTTTAAGAGTGGTGAATTGCACTTAAATGTTTGAAACAAGTGTTTTCATTAATGCAAAGCCCATAAAATCTCCAATAAATCAATTTCAGGACATAAATATTGACATTAGAAAGTTTCTGTATCTTTCTTCTTTTTTAAAAACAAAATTTTTTTATTCTTTCTTTAAAAAGTCAATCTTCATAAGATTCTTCTGAGGAATTAGAGGAAGTTCATTTTTAAAAAAAAAACCTCTTGTGTCTGAATTTTCCAGTCCACTGTAAAGTCACTTCTCCTACTTTGTGGATATGTCATGTATAATGACCTATTTTTTGGTAACCATTTTGTAACAAAATTATCTTTCTCCATCCTTTGGCTGAGGACTCCCCTTTCCTCATAAGTATTATACAGAAGCTGATATTAAAAAAAACAACAAACAAACAATCAAACAAAAAACTAAACAACAACAGCAAAAAAAAAATTGCAAAATATTCCATATTTTCCACAATCTTCTATTGTTTATACATTTCTTCTTAAAGTATACTAAAAATTTTTGTGATTCTAATCAAAGATCTTTGGTAGATACAGTCATCAAGCAAAAAGCCCTAGTAAGAATCCAGTGTGGGTGAGGGAGAAAAAAAAATAGCAATAACCCTTGGTGGTGCAAATATCCAGCAACTCATTACTTTAAATAAGATTGCATAAATTTATCTGATTGCTTCAATTAACTCACATTAAAAAAACTAACAGAGGAGTAACAATACAAACTCGAATTTCATCATTTAGTCATCTCTGATTGCATTGAATGTGGACTGCAGTTATCTTGTCTGTAGGGACAGGAAAGAATGGATGGACATTATGTGGTGTGTCCTCAGATAGTTTTAGAAATGTATCTCACTCTCTCACTCCTTGCTTACAGCAGAGTTAAATGCTTATATGCTTTGAGGCAGACTAGCAAACTGAATTCAGACTATACTTAATTTTTATGAATTTCTAGTGTTAATCAGTATAAAATTATCTGTTTATTCAAGAAATTTATTAGGAACTTGTAAGGCACATTCATGTTAACTTCTGGAAAAAAGTCTGGGTTCTTCTTCCACCCCCCCTTCCCCCCGACTCTTATCCTAAGACCTATAAACTGCTGGGACATACAAATGCTTATTTGTTTTAAAAGTCCACCTACTGACGTACTAAATCCTGCATGGTGTAAGTTTGTTGCAGAAGTTCCAGTGACCTCCAGAAGACCAGATGCATTGTATTGGTCATGTGCATGCTTCTCTTTTTTTTAATAGCATCATAATAAGTCTTATGAAAATAGACACACATTACAGCTCACATACTGAAAAGACTGTAACCAGTTTTGCCAAAAATGACATCTTATTTCTTAATTCCCAAAAATTATTTCGTCTCTGCAGTACTATAATCTGCCTCTTTCATATAAAACAGCTATGTCTCCAATCTTACGTTTCCTGGAAGCAGCTGATTCCCTTGACATGTCTTTTTAATAGATGATTACAATCAGAGTCCCATGTAATTCAGTAGCTGCTTCCAAAGAAGAAAGCTTAATCTAATAACTTCTGATGAGATTCTTAGTTCCTGTAGGAGTGCTTTTGAAGGATAGTCAAGGTAAATCACTTCATTTTGGAACTCAGCTGCTGGTTACCCTCATCTTTCCAAATGAAAATTTATTTCAATGTAGCAGAAGATTCACTGTTTGTATTTATTACATTTTGACATTTTGTCTGTTTCTGAACAGACTTCATGTGTGTGTATTAAATTCTTAGCAGAGAGTACATGACCTGAAACAAATTACATTATTTCTTTCATTAATCAAAATATTAACTCATTTCTGCCTGAAAATTACCTTTTAGAAGAGGAAAATACTGAAAAGTGCTGCAGTTGTTTAATACCTCAGTGAACAGTCAAAAGGATATTTTCATAACAAAGAATATATACTTACCAAGACTTCTTAAAAACCTTAATTTTAAGAACAAAATAATCTTAAGTTTGTCAAAGTTTCTTATTAGATACACTAACTTTCCTTATATGAAAGGATATAACATTAAGGTTCCCAAAAGGAAATAGGTTTCTAAGGAGCTAGGAAGAATTGCAGGAAGAATTCATACTTATGTCAAGTCATTTATAGTCAGAATAAGTAGATAGGCCAGGAATGAGAGAATTAAATCATTATAATAAGAAAACATTTTTCTTTTGTAAACTTAGTGACTTAATTAAATCCCAGGAATAATGAGATATCTGGTTTTAGATCTTTCAGGAAATTCCGAAATTCTGAGAACTGCTTTTCATTTTTTAATGGAAATATTTATATTTATCTTTCTTCCTGCTTTCCTTCCTCCCCAAATTTTCACTCTGAAATAAGAGTGGAATGGCAGCAGGAAGGCAGGACTAAGAACCTCTGAGAGTCATTGATGGGACAGGACTCTTGGGCCTAGACAGCTGTCTCCTCAGGAAAGGAGTCAAGCAGCCCCAAAATTTTCAGAATTGGCTACTGTACAAAATGATACCTCCCGTTCATGACTCTTAGGAAGCCCATGCATAGCTTTGTGTGCCTGTGGCATCTCAGACCCAGCCTTGTCTGGAGGACTGCTGTTGCCTCACCTAGTCTTTCTCATATGCTCCTTTTGGTAAAAGGGCCTTGTTTCATTTTGATGGATGTTAAACAAACACAAGATTCCCAAGAGGAAAACCTGTTGAGGTACTGAGAGTTAGTTGATGCTGACTGCCCCTGCTCCTCTAGCCTTCCCTCTTTCAAACCTTTGGCTTTGTGCAAATGTCTTTTTCCCCAGTTTGACTTGAAAAAAAATTGTAATCAGTACAAAATTCTGATTTCATGGCAAATGCTTTTCCAATCAGGACTCATGGTCTTATTTATAGGTCAGACATTATTTATTTCTTTGTTTATCAGCTCATTGCCTGTTTAGGTGAGCTTGTACTGGCTGCATAGGAGTGGGATGCTATCTGTGTCTGCAGAGATGTCCTTCTCAGAACTGTGGGCATCCTCTCTGCAGTCCTGTGGCTGCTGTTTCATGGCTCTGAACTGCCAAGAGTTAAGCACATCATGGAGTACCAGAACAGGTGTTCCTGGATAAACCCACTGTCCAGAAAAAGAAAGTATCATTGTACCAGACACACAACTTTAAATGCAACAAAGAGTAATGAGAAAACAAATTTTTATTGCACTTTGTAGTTATTTTTCTAGATACTTGAAAGTCAATAAAGTTCCAGAGTATAGCTGTCTTCGATAAACTCATACTTACTTTACAAAACACTTTTGGAGTTCAACTACTTATCTTTGTTAGCGTATTTATCATTCTTCTATTTAAATACTTTGATGACCTTTAATCATGAAGGATATATATAGACTATTGACTATTTAGTGTATAATACTTGTAAACAAGCTGTCATTTCCATTCTAGAATGCAATCAAAAAGAAAACTAGATCACTTAAATTCACTTCTAAATCATCATTTTTTTAATCAAAGTTTAGTAATTCGAAAAAAGTGAAACGCAATTTCTCCGATATTTTACAAGAGACATGGAAAGGTAGACTAGCATTTTAAAATACAGACTGTGTAACTGATCCTGCCATATCTTTTCAGGAAAAAAACATTATGCTTTTGGACCTAAATTCTCTTTAACTATGCCAAGACTGATAGGTTACATTTGTTCTGTCATTGCTGTAGCAGACATTAATGCAACTAATGCTTGCTGTGTAGACACAGCTGCAGAGACCACAAAGCATGTTACGAAAGTTTCCAAAAACTTGTGTGCCTTCTCAGTCAGTTTAAATCAGTGCACTGAGGTCTGCACTGCCACGATGCTGCTCAAGACTATGCACACCAGCATAAGGCGATAAACTCCAGTATGGCCTTCACTCTGTTTCAGTACCTCCAACTTACAGGTACTGGGCTGAGAGGAACATATATCTTCTTTGCTTAGAAAAAATATGAAATTAAATGTTTCCTTTTAAACCATAATAATGTTCTGTGTGTTCAGGTGTCTGAGTCAGTGGGGAAAAAAAATCACAAAAGAATCCATACACGGCACTCTCAAAGGAATGAGATTTGTAGTTGCGTGCTATTTTTCCTGAATATATGATCCATCCTTAACTGCCATGGAGCGCTGTTTTTGTCTAGCTTTGGGACTGGTCTGATGTCAGGTCTCATTGTGCTGAATCCAGGAATGGAGTTACATTAAAATGTCATGGAATCACACCAAAATGGCTACACGCACACAAATAATGAACTCAAACAAGCTTTTAATCTGCAACTTAAATTAAGCAGACAAAACTTCATTCCCCAAAACAACATTCCACTGACATTTAAAAAATATAGGTTCGATATGCTGGTTGGGAATATTACCAGACACAGCTGAGTTAAGAATTCTTAAGTTTTGGTCAAACCATTCAAAATGTGCACTCACATTAAAAGGGAGGGAGAAAGGGAGGGCTCTCAATCTCGAGAAGTTACCTTAAGTGGCGTCCCAAGTCAAGGGGAGAGTCTCCGACTGTAGACTCACTGCTCCGAGGAGGACCAACTCAAATAAGTCCTCCTATGGGGCCCCATTTATACCCTGGTCAAATCTGATCTGTGGTCAATACATGGTCGTATCACCCCCTATTGGCTGAGGACCCCAACTTTCCCACCTTTGACCCCCACCGTGTGGACCAGACATGAGCTGTGAGGGGGGAGCTGTCCTGGCGCCGCCAGGCCAGAAACTTTAGCACTGTCTTTGTTGGATCTTTCTCAGGTCTTTAGTACGGTGGGTGCATCTGCCACAAGCAGGTAAACAAAAAATGAAGGAAATATTTAAAGTTCTTTATCCTCTTTCAGATTTCATATTCTTGCCTGCTTTATGCTTTTTTTTGCATTATGTATCTCTTTGAAGGAGGGGTCCTCCATTAATTTGTGTAATGAACATTGTTATAAATAAGAAGATAGGTATACACGTTCTTATAATACATTTTTTCCCAAATAAAATAACACTTATTTTATTGTTTTGGTGTTGTTCTTTTTTTCTTTCCCTCCCCCTTTTTTTTTTCCTGGAAAAGGGGTGCCATTGTCTTAGATTAAATGTTAAATGTTTATTTGTTTCTTAAGCCAAAAGCATGTAATCAAGGATATGCCTGACTTGCTGAATAATAGTTTGCATTAGTTCTTAACAGTATGCTCTATGTGCTAATAAAACATGTTTTCTGACACATTTGTCAAACTGAATGTGAATTACAGCTCCAACATGCAGACACAGAAAGAGAGCATCTTGTTTCAGAACTGATGCACAGAGGCTGAGGGTTTGATTTGTTATCTGAGGAGACAATAAAAAGTCTGCTGATACCAGCTACAGAAGGGTAGAAATCTCCAGAAATTCATTATGTAGGCATTAACCACTTGAAGCCTTAAAGTAACAAAGCTACACTATGAACACAGAGAGAAAAACATATTGGTCTGCCATGAATATGTGGGGAAAATACATAAAGAAACTTAACAGGAGAGTGTAGTATGATTAAATAAATAGCACGAGTGTTTAAAATAATAATAAGGGAAGAAATTTCTTTTAATTAATTTTCTGTATTTTCATGAATTTGAATAACTAGAGGAACATACATGATTCTCACTTTCTACTTAACATTTTAAAAAGACTCTAAAGAATCCTCTTCCCAGTTCCAATAACATAGCATAGGGTTCCAGATATGAAAACATGTAAATAGATTAGTTAACTTACACAAAAACCACAGCCACCCAGCCATTCTCACAGCTGTTAGTGTTGCATCCACTTTTGATCACATTATCTTCCTATACTAATGGGGACCACAAATCAGAAAATTACAGAGCTAGCTGTGAACAACAATGACGTTGAATTCTACTGTGGGCCAGGGTTAATTTGCTGCTGCTGGAGCAAGAAGACAGGAGAGTAACAAGGCCTAGAATCTGAGGTATAATTGCCTCCTGAGGCTGAGCATAATATGGTTCTGTTCATCTTCATCAGATCATCAGAAGGAACAGGAAAGAGTACAAACATCAAGAGGATTGGTCCTAAGTCCTGTATAACTAGGGAACAGTTGTAAATAAAAGCACCTGACAGTTTAATACTTTGGCTGATAATACTTTTCTTCCTTTAAAAATCAGTGAAACTATAGTAGCAGAGATTTCCTAATATCTGCTATTAAAACATTTACACAAAGACCTTTAGGATATCCATTTTTTTACAAGTAAATAAAGATTTTCCACAGAATAGAATATAATTTGATTAGGTTATTTCTCTGTTACCTCTTCAGTGCCCTTAGCTTTCTTGTTTTATTTATTTCATTTGCTGTCTTTTATTTTTCCTACTAAATGCATGACTTGTTGTATTTGGGTTGCATTCTAATTTTTACCTCAGTTTATGTTTATGTATCTTATATATTTCTAAATAGATTAATAAAATTATCTTTTGGGGAGGTTTCTGTTTACTCTTTGGTTGGGTTGTTGGTTGGGGTTTGTGATTTTTTTTTTAGGACTAACTTTTCTAACAGGCTTAATATCAGTGTGGCTTTATGTCATGGAAAAGAGAGAAGTAGAATACCCTGAGATTAATTTATACTATGTTAAATTATTATTTAAAAGGCTGAGCCATTTCATGTAACCGTGGATCTTGTATTTCTACATTTTACAACTTTAACCCAGTCCTTTTCACAAATATACTCATCCCTTTCTGTTTTAAAGATTCCCTGAAAACTCCAGTCCTTTTACACAAAGGAGATTTGGATGCTTAGTTCCTTCCTCCTTTCGTTTTGTTCCCCACGTAAAGACATCTGGTTAGGAATATTATGTATTTATCTTTGCTTGACCCAGCACAATTCTTGCATTTCTATTTCATGAGACATTTTGTGTATCTTTTATTTTCCTCTGAACCTAATCAGAGACGCTAAGTGGTCTATATGGAGGAATTTGCATGCACTTCCAGTTTCTACCCCACTCCAGGTTCATAATTTCTGTTGTCACATGCAAGTTTTGTTGTTGTGTGATTTCCTTTTAGCCTTCTTTCTTCATTCCCTGTCTACACATGGAAAGAGCTTCTATTTGGCTCTATTGTCCCTTTTAGCCCTGCAAAGCTGTTTTCTAGTCCCCTTCCCAATCTAATAATTTTTTAGTGTTTATTCCCCTTCTGGGAATTACATTATTTGAGGCATTGATACACAATGGGTAATATTAAATGTACAGAATACTTTTTCACTGAGATTCAAGACAGCACATATGTGGATGCATGAGCATATTTTTAAGAAACATAGCTTACTACTGAATTAATGAAACTCGAGATTAATGACATTTCTGACACCATAAGGTTTTCAACTGTCATATATCATAACGTACCTTACTGAGCTTCCTCTCATTTACTCTGTGCCTTCTGGAGCAGTACATAACTTTGATATACTCTGGAGATGATCTGGGTAGTTGTCCTCAGGGAGATGGCTGTGTGGGTGGTGGTGGCTGTGAATAAGAAGGGAGAGGAAAAGAGAAAGGAGTCTTCTCTTATTGAGGTCAGGCTTTGACCGCTGGATTTGTCTTAAAAAATTTGTCTTAAAAATTTGTCATGCTGTGCCGCTGCCAGATCAGACCAGCTTCCATAGATACATCACTATCTTGATTACTCTATTTCCTCCTCACAGTTGTTTCGGCAGTAGAAAAGGATATTTCTTACCTATCATTTACCATCATCGATGCTTGAATGCTGTAATTTCCAGGTAGTATCACAAAGAAAGTGGCGGTCCTGTTTTTTTCACAGCTCCTTCCTGATGGTGCCATGCAAAAAGCCTGGTACCTATTTACTGCTTAAACAGCTCTTCTCAACATAGTCACTGTGCCATTCTGGAAACTGGTCAGGAACAAAGTCAGCAGACCTTTTCCTCATATCCATAGAGTCTACAGCTACTGTCTAAGCACCTGACATGTGGGAAAGGAACATGTACTTGGATGTCTTAAGGAGACAACTTTCAGACACTTTGTTTAAAAGTTGTCCTACTTCATCAAAAGAGACAAACATTTAAAAAAGCAGGA
>NW_010195668.1:17140-49116 GCF_000695765.1 Mesitornis unicolor
TGGTTAACAAACACTTAACAATCTAATAAATGGTAGTTTCTGTGTGCTCAGAGATTGTTTTGCTTCAAGTTTCACTTCTGCTCAGATTGTGAAATGACAAACAAAAATTCTCCTGACAGTGACAAAACCCTAGAAACCCACAGAAATGCTACAGTCCTGATTATTGTCCACCTTCAGTATTATTCAGTAGTGGAAGTGCACAAGAACACTAATGAAAACTTTATACCAGCTTAAATAGCTAATTGTGCTGCGATAACTCAAGCAGTAACGTTAGAATTTATCTACTCTAGCTAGCAATCTAAAGGTTATATATATATTGTAAGACAGCTTCCACTGTGGTCCCATTCCCACAGTTTCATACTGATGTCAATGCTAAGCCAAAGACATCTCTAAAAGTTTTATCCAATCAAAATATTTCCTTACATGCTACCACACTGACTAATGATATGAGACAGTTCCTTTCCTTGTAGCTGAGCTTTGTGTCTCCTATGTCAGGGGTTAGGCACCTAACTCACAAGGACATATCTCAATTGAAGTTTTGTAGATGATTGAACTGGCCAGATTGTTTGGTCTCATACCACACCTTCCGTGTTTCTCACACTTCTGTTCCAGTAGCTTTATAGTATTAAGAGAAGATCCACTAATACACTGGTAAAAAAATGCAGTATCAGAAGTTGATAAGTAAGAGAGGTAGTAGGAAAACTCATGCAACTGCTCAGAAATGTGAGCAAAGATTCATACACTGAAACACAGATGCCAAAAATATAGCTTCTTGTAAGAACTTATAAGTCTTAAAAGTGGAATGTTTCATTAAATTGTTCTTTGTTATCTTTGCATTAATCTTAAAAATCAAAAGGATTGGTATTACAATATTTTGAACAATTCTTTTGATTAATTTATACTAGATATCTCATGATGAATGTGATATAAGCCTTTGACTGTCAAAGGTGTTAATCTGAGTTCACATGCAGTTTTGTGCAGTGTAGATGCTTGGGTGACTTGTCTTTTTGTGCTTGCCCCTATTTGTATTTCATCCTAGTTGTCTATTCCCAGAGAAAAGTGATTTAAAGAAGGAGCAGCACAGCCCCTCTTCTCTTTAGGTTGTTTCCATACCGGTTTATCAATCATTCTTTGATGACAGATACATTTCACTGAGCTTATTTGCCTTTTGCAGAAGACAGGCCTCTTTGAACAGCTGGCTTGTTGCAAAGCCAGCAGATGTAGTTTTGTATCTTTTCCAAGACATTTGAAAAGTACAACCATCAGAGAATGGATCAATCTCTCTCTGCATTTGAACTTAGTTGTGAAAGCATTTGAGTCGTCTTGCAGAACTACTGTATTATTTGCATAAAGTAGGTATGCAGGCCTGTCTTTTAGAATGCCACATAACATTCAATCTGCTTGCTCTATTTAATTAAAAAAAAGAATGAATGTCTCAAATTTCATTCATGTCTCTTACAATGGAACTAAATTCTCTAGCCATTTCTTAGTAAGAATCATCAGAATTTATGAGGTTGAACATGGAGGTGTTTAAAAGACAAGTAGATGTCGAGCTTAGGGATATGGCCTAGAGGTGGATTGATGGTTGGACTCATAGATTTTAAAGGTCTTTTCCAATGGAAACCATACCATGATTCTATGATTCTTGCTTCCTGATAACTGGAAGAAAGCAAATTTCACTCCTATCTTCCAGAAGTGCAAGAGGGAGGATCTGGTAAACTACAGGCATGTCAGGGTTGCTTCACCTGGGAAGGTGATAAAGCAAATCATCACCCTTTTTTTTCAAACGCATGAAGGACAGTAAGATGACTGTGATTTTTAAAAAGGAAAAAACAGACCTGACCAACATGATAGGCTTCAACAAGGAGGTAACTAGCTAAAAGGATAAGGAAAGAGCAGTGCTTGTTGTTTATCTTGTCTTTTGCAAGGCTTTTGACGCTGTCTGACAACATGCTCAAAGACAAATCAGTGAAGCACAGAGTAAGCTGGACAGTGAGATTGACTAGAAACTGGCTGAACTGCTGGACTTAAAGGATTGCAGCAGCAAAAAGTCTAGCTGAAGGCCAGAAGAGGTTGGTATTGAGGGCAATACTGTTTAACATCTTCATTAGTCACCTGGATGGGTGGCCCAAGCACATACTCTGCAAATTTGATGTCCACAATGATGCCCGGGGACAGGACAAGAGGTAATGGGCACAACTGAAATACAGCAAATTCTATTTAAATATAAGAAAAAAATCTCCATTATTGTTTAGTCTTAATTATCATTAAGACTGGTCAATTCAGTTCAAGTTTTCTGTGAAGCTTACATATTCAGAAATAATCAAGCTCCAACTGTGAGCTTGAGCAACTTGCTGTAGCTGATGCTGCTCTGAGCAGGCTGGTTGAACTGTATGATCTCCAGAGCTGCTTTTCAGCTTCAATCACTCTGTGATTCTGTGGGAGGCACATAAGAGGCAAAACAGGATCAAATTCTTATTCATCCTGTATATTCTATTAATTATGAGGACATAAAACAATGTAGTATGGAACAGACAACAGTATTTTTTTCGTGCCTGAATTTTTGGCTGCAATAGAATAACCGGAGAATATAATTATTTTAGTTGAATAACACACAACAGTTTGAAAACTTAAAGAAAATAAGTAATTACCTTCTTTGCACAGTTTTTTAATAGGGCTTTTAACTCTGAAAGTACACCCTCTGTTTCATCTGACACAACCTTTCCACTAGGGTATAGTGTAAATGATCTGATTCATCAAGTGTAGTTCCTTCTCTTGGCCTTTCCTATGCAGTCTTTTAACAGCCACTTTCCATTTCCTAGCGTTTCAATCTTATACACATTTAATTTTTGTAAAAAATCTCACTTCTACCACTAGGGAATCTACTTTAACTCCTATTGACTTTGATGATAATTTGACACATTTCAGCTGTTCTGTCTCAGCAATACATATTTCTGTTCTCTCTGCCATGTACATGGTAAAAACTAGTTAATTAAAAAAATAAAGGGGGAAAAAATCCTTTATTTTATCTTTCTAGTTTATTTCAGACATAACTTCAACACTGGTACCCTTCCAGAATTAGCCCTCTGCCTTTAAACATTTATCACATTTTTATGAATTCCTTACATTTATTACTTTTTTACTTATTTACAAATGTAAGCTTAAATATTTTCAGTGAGTCTAGAGAAAAAATTATTTTTTGATCTTATCATCATAAATGTAGAACTCTTTTACTCAGTATGTTGAAGACCTGGTGTATGTCAGCCAATTTTTCTACTAACTTTCGATTAACAGTTGACTTTTATGAAATTTTGCAGACTTATAAAAAGGACTCACATTTTCCTGTTCTAAACAGTAAGAATATTGCTTAAAACAACTAAATGATTTGTGGTATAATACTGATTCACTGTGCATATTTGTATATGCCAAAATATTATAGCCATAATGAGAAACTTTTCAGACAAATACTGAAGTTTCTGTAGCTTCACAGACCTGATGGACAAAGAGATAATTGTACTGGGCATAAGCCTTCAATCAGGTTTTGCTGCAAGCTCTGCTTTTAATGATTTTTCCAGACACTCAGACAATTAATCACTGACATTCATCTGAGACAATATTCAGAAGGTTGCAGAAGATACCTGTAGATAGGGAAGTTTTATATGAAAAGTGAAAAATCTTTTTGAATATGTGGTTATAATTAAAAATTTCCAGCTTTTTATATTTAACAATTTATCCAAGCAAAAATAGCTGTCCTATTCTATCTGCAAAACAGATTAGATTAAATAATCTTCATTGTAGCCCTGCTCAACCTTGTCCTAAACATACAGTGTAAATCAATCAGGAGGATTTCAGCTAGAAAACTGTTTAAACTCTAATGTAATTTGCATGAGAACAATTTTATATATCATTTAATCTATCCCTGGATGCAGCTGGTGCAATCAATTTCTTTCCAAAGTTGCTTCGTTAAGAGTGCATACTTAGTCATTTAACTCTTTCAGCCTATTCTGAACAATTTCTCTATTAAAATGATAGGATAATGAAAAAGGTAAAATAAATGCAGAAGATGATCTAATGAAGTGGTCCATTACAAAAAAGGCCATGAATACTGGGCATACCTTCAGACTGACAATTCTGTGAATATTCATTAACTCTGCCAACAAAGACTGAAAAAGAAGCACCAAGTCATGCTGATAACAGATTCAGAGTTCAGTGCACCATCAGCAGCAGCAAGTGGGAATAAGAGGTTCTCATGCACTCAGATGTCCTTGAGCAGGCACTCAACTCTGTCAATTTAGCAGTCATGCTCTTAGCCAGATGAATGACATGAGATGGGATAAAAGCAGGTCTCCCTTTCTTCCCTCTTTTTCATTTTTTGTTGCTACATCTGCAGGGAGATGCTCAGAAGTGGCCAGCTTCCTTTTCCTCCTCATAGACATAACTAATATTATAGTTCACTGCTTAAGTCTGTGTAGAAGGAAAGACCTTATGAGAAATTGGAAGCAGAGAACCTGAAAAGAAACATAATGGCCTTGATTCATCCCACCTGAATTATGCACAAGATGAAGTTAGAAGTCTGTTTGCTAAAGCTCAGTTTGTAGCAGCAGTAAGAGATAAATGGCTTTAGGGAACAACTGAGATCCTGGTGGGTTGAATAGTTCTTTAGAAATGCCTATCTCTCATCAATGACTGTTTGTCTAAAGTCACTGTTAAATGTTAAAAGGCTTTTTATTTTGTTCAATTTTCCCTAAATTGCATGGAAAAGAAATGGAAAAAATGTCCGAACTTTGATATTAAACACTGTGAACTATAAAGGCTAAATCCAACAAGATAGAGACAGCCCAGGATAAATCTAAATCTGCAATAGGTATCTCTTTCCTCCCTGGTCCTTTCTGTAAATGAATAACCTCTCTTTTTCTCTCTTTTTTTTTTCTTTCTTGTCTCTTCTTTTTTTTTTTCAAATGTGAAAAACCAGCTAAATCTTAGCCACAAAAGATGGTTTGAACTGCTGATTCTTCCCCAAGACAGAAAATTAAAGGGTTTTTTTGTTCTGACTGAATCAACTTTCTATCATCAAATCATGAGAATGTCACTTCTGGTGACAGTAGATTCATTATCCAAAATCAGTGGTAGATGTCCTCAGGTTCTGTCTCCTACAGGCCACTGATCTTGAGCTTATTATTCCATGTGTGAAAATTTAGAAGACCGAGTTTTCATCTTAGTCTGAAAGAGTGAAGATGCTTAATTTGCGGTATTTTAAGTGGCTGTGCATGACCAGAGCTAGCTGATTAAAATATTTCTTCAGGGTTTTCTTGAACATTCATATTAAATAAGTTTTGCTACTATTTTAATCCTGTATTTCAAAATGCTTAACTAATTTAGCTAATATTAATTTGAGATGCTCAGTAGTATGCAAACTAATTGGAAAGTACATTTGTAGTGCTGGGGAAAATATTTCTTTTGCTTATCTTATATATGGCAGCACATTAATAAAAAGGAAAGAGAGAGACAAAATAAGAAAGAAATAGATCTTTTTTAAAAAAGAAAATAATTAGTTGAAACTGGGGTAGAAAATGAAAAGGTTACTGGAATGGTACTGTTCATTTGAGGGGAAAAAAAGCAAGCACTAAAATGGGAAGTAATATATGACCAGAGACTTTCTCCAGACAGCTTTTACTATTCACTGACTCCCTATAAATTTCATTCTGATTTTCAGCAATGAGTAGCCAACATGTTCTCAGCTAATATCCTTCCCTTGACTTGTCAGTCAATAATTTCTTGATTTTAAATGCTTTCCAAACTGGTACATGTAGTAATGTAAATGAAAGTAAATTGAGATGACATGTCATTCACATTCATTTTCCAGCTTCTGCTTTGCCTTGATAAAAGAGGAGGAAAAATTAAAAGGGACAAAACCAAGGATAAGTGAGTTCTAAATGTGCTGTTTTGAGGCTAAAGTATGAACACTTTCAATTAAGATAAAACTGTGTAGTACTGAAGAAATGGGTTAAATATTTAACCTTGTACAGTGCAGGGATATATATAATATATAGTACATTTTTCAAGTCATCTTGTCAAAACATCTGTTCCATAGTATTAACATAGTTGTAGCTGCTCATAGATGTGGTCTCAAATTCACATCAAGAGGCACAAAATATAATTTAAAAGTTTCATCTTGTTCTTTCAGAGTGTGGGATGGTCTATCATCTCACTTTGGGACACTTAAGTCTTTTAGTACTTCTGGAAACTGGAAGACAGAATACACCTAAAAAGACAATGTAATTAATAGGAACCAAGGAACCAAAGAATTTGCAGAACAAAATGCAATTTCATTGTTCTGTCTCCTTGGAATAGAGATGTGTAATTTATAATGGTGGAGACTGATTGATGATAGATTTATCAGAGCAGGCCTTGATGATTGCTTATGTTCTTTAGACTTTCTAGCCCAAAATAGCTAATGTAGGTGGTAGTTTCAAAAAACACTTTTGCTCAGTGTACCTGGGGCAAAGGCAGCTGTGAGAGTATTAAATAAGCTGAGAGGGAAGAAGGGTCCAGGAGAGCTGGTTGATTTTCCGGGACCACAACTTTCAAGCTTGCAATAGTCTACCCACAGGTGCAAGAAGTCAAACAAAGGTGACATGAGGTCTGCATGGGTGAGCAAGGAGCTCCTGATTAAACTGAAATATAGGGAAGCATACAGGAGACATAAGCAGGGTCATATGACCCAAGAGGAATATAAAGACACTGCCTGAAGATGCAAGGATGGTGTTAGGGAAGCCAAAGCCCATCTGGATTTGAATCTGCTAAGGGATTGAAGGTCAACACGAAGGATTTCTACAGATATAACAGCAGCCAAATGTAGACTAGGGAAAATGAGGGCCAGCTGCCGAAGGGAGAAGGGGGCATGGTAGCACATTAGCTGAGTATGGAGAAGGTTGAAATACTCAATGACTTCTTTACTTCAGTTTTTCCATGGTAAGACTGGCCTTCAGGAATGGAGTAGATTAAAGATGTGATATTTGCCATATACAGTCACAAGCTGTGTCAACAAGAAATTTTTATGAAAAGGTAGTATGTTTGTGAAATGCCACATTAATGGGGATATTTAAGACATGCTTATGTGATCTTCTGTGTCTGCCTGCCTCTGAGCACATCCTTTTTATCTTGTTTTCTGAAGGCACTCTAATTCACACATAAATGATCCAGAACCAGGCAGAGGAAATTCATGAAAAGTCAGATGATGTACAGCAGACTGGTCGAAGATTAGAATACCTTTCAAAGGTAAATGTCCTGAATACCCAAATCCAGAGATTAAAAGATGTGTGTTACTAACATGTATTCTCTTTCCCTTCTGCCTTTCAAATTTTCACAGAAGCAGAGACAGATGCTGAAAGATGTGGGTAGTTATTTTTTCTTCCACACAGATACAACATAGCACAGACTCATCACATGTCCAGGCATCAAAATTATGTGCTTAAGTTAGGACTGTCATTGCCCATCTTCCTTCAATATTCAGCAAAGTATTGTGAACTCTAGAGATCTGAATCACCTGGTGGCATTGCCAATTTATCTCCTTTGTGTCTACAAGCCACTTTTGAAATTATAACCCTCATGAAGTTGCCTGAAGTTTGAAAGTTTGCAATGAGTCTTTGCTGCCTATAGCTCAATTAAGAACAGTCCTAATGTTTGACAGTTTAATGCTTTCATTTGGTTTTACTTTCCTGTAATTCTTACCCTCATATTAAGCACATGAATACTACACCTGTCCCCAACTAGCAAGGCTGCCTTTAAACAGCTGACTGGAAGTAAACCCCACTGCCTGGAAAATTAACAGGTTAGGAAAGTAAACAAATCTTTCAGAGCACTGTTCGCATCCAGCTGGCTGTCAGAGAGTTACTTGGAGCAGTGTAGAGAGGCTCTAGTAGACAAACGTGTGCACTGGATTAATGACCTGTGAGCATTAGTAACTCCTCAAATGCTGTTGCCTGAATGACAGCAACTTTTGTAAAAATCACCTCAGTAAAGTGACTCATATCTGCAGTATTCCATTCTGCAACAGTTTCCATTCTCCTTTCAGATTGATTTGTAGTCTAAAATGATCAAACTCCTTTAAAGCTTCTTTATAGGAATGTGAAGTGCATCTGAGTAGTCAGACTAGGTCAGTGCCCTCAATTGCCAAAGTTTGATGGAAAGTTAAGAGCAGATGTTGGGTCATTGTCAGCATATGTAGCAAGAAAAATTGGATCTTTGGCACTGAGAAGGCGAAAAAAACCAGTGGTGATGTCATTATACTAACTAATATAGCCATAAATAAACATTCTACTTAACTATAAGAGAGAAATTGTGAGACAAATTTCTAGATCAATTCTAGCATTAATACTGCTTTGTACTGCCCACAGTATCATTGCTTCAATTTTGCATTATCATTCAGTTAGCTCCATCCAGCTCACAGATGCAATCACTACCTCAGATATCTCTAAATGTTTCCTTCACAACCATCAGCTTAAACTCTTATGGAATATATATCATCATCTTGTGATCTTCAACCCCTCACATAAACCTTGTTCTTCTATGCTGCTTGAAAAACTTGCTGGTAGGGAGAAACAGGAAATTAGCCTCTGTGTATTAAGTACCTTTTCTTTAAAATCACAATATTACACATAATGTTCAGTGAAACACAGTGATGCAAGAGTTAATAAGTTTAATTTCCTTTACTCTCCAAAACATAATTCAGCCTTGTCTCTATCACTCACCTTAAATCATTCTCACATTTTTACATCATCAGATACTGAAGTAGTTTACAAGAACTAATATACTTCTATGGAAACAACTGCATTTTTCTCTCATCTTTTTCCATAGTCCTCTGCATGTAGCTTAACTCACTTCGCATAATATTTGTTTCTGTTTAACCTACCTATGCAAATAACTTGAAAAAAATGTAAGCTCAGCCTATTTTGAGTAGTTTCTAAAAGTATTTTAGAATTACCACCTTAACTGACATATTTATGAAAATCATACAATGTGGATCGATTTTCAGAGCCTTGGTACTATTTTTGACACCTCTCTCTATATGTATATCAGATATTCTGCATGGTAGGGGCATATCTTTGTCATAAATGTATGCATTTAATCTTTCATCTGGACTCTTTATGCTCACACCACCACATCAAATACTTTTAATTTTATGTGAATTTACTGGTCTAATAAGGGCATCTGAAAATGGGAATGATCCAGTCATTTGTAATAAAAATGAAATGTGTCAAAATGCTTGGATGAAAGGTGTAATAACACATTAGAACATGCCTTAAATGGTAAAGAATATTTGTTTCTAAATGTCAATCAAGATCTCTATATATGATAGCAATTTTTGATTTGTAGGGTTCAATCCTTTGTGAAATATATATGATTATTTATCAGTCTTGACCTGACTGAAATTTTTCACTGTGATCAACTGATTCCTTAGTCCTTTCTCAGTTATACAAACTGTAGTTCATGGATTTTGTTTGTGCCGTGTGGGTCTACAGCAGTCCTGTCCAGAGAAATATACTGTGGCTGCTACCACAGCCACAATAAACTTGATTGTCTGTCTAGGATATCTCCATAAATACTTATTTGAAGTAAAAATCTGAAACTGCTTCATTTTAAGGTGAATAATGTTGGGCTTTTTTTCCTGTAAAATTAAAAGTTATATGGGAGAAGGAGTAAAAAACCTGTACTTGTGTCATATCAGGTCTTCATGTCTATTTTTAAATTTAAATTTATTTATGCCATAGTCATAGGGAATAAAAACATTTATTGATCCCAAACTTCATGACAACTCATGTTTAAATGGATTTATCTGAAATTATGTGCTTTTTCATTTTTTGTTTTATATTTTTTATAACTACAAAATTCCTTTTGCTGTAAAAATGATTTAATTATTTTGCAAAAATTGTGAACTTGCATGTTAAGCAAAACATGTTTTGCTTGCAGAAGAGGCAACTTGAATAAACAGTAATAAAAAACAATAGGTAGACTATTAATAATTATAAATATTTTTTCAGTTATTTTTCAAATTTAAAAAAAAATATTTAAAATTAGTGTCAGAAATTTAAGTGGACAGCACTATGATTCTTACAAATATTGTAAAGCTTCATGATAGTGCATTATTTTTATTAATCTAGATGGTCAAAATACATTACTTATTATAGCATAGTATTTAAAGCCTCAACCAAGATCCATGCATCTCGTGCATGTTTATTAAAGTGGAAAGAGAAAAAAGAACATTTTATATTGTCAAGACCTAATGAACTAATATACAAGACAAATTTTGAATAAAATATTTTAATTTTTTTTCCCAGGATTAGGCACTACCTTGGAACTAGACTCACAGGTACTGTCAAAGTGTTTGGAGTGTCATCCTACATCTTCCCTTGGTGGATTAAGGTTCAGTTAAAACGGCAGTACAGTACTTCTGTGTCTAAATTACCAGTATGAACAGAGCTGTTCTTTCATTTCTGGTGGAGTCTTGTTTTTAAAGAGAAATATGTTCCAGCTAGAGTGCCATTTCTCAGAACTGCCAGCTGTCTAAATGTATGACTGAGACTTTTTGTAATAGTTTTATCTAGTGATTTCCTGTTGCAGGGATTTATTGACTAACATAGATTCTGTTATGTAATTACCCTACTACTAAAACACAATACATCAGTCTCTATCTCTCTTGTTGGATCTTTTCCATTTTAAATAAATAAATATTCACTGGGCCAGAACAAATGAGTGATTGCCTCTATACACTAGTGATTAAGGCACTTGCTTGGGAAATATGAGTCAGATTGAAGCTGTGGCTCCAATTGTTATTTATACAAAGTGGAATAGCTCCAGCCTGTCTAACTTTCAGCAGCTTAGGTTGGTTGCATGTCACTTACAGGTACTTGAATCCCAATTCTAAATCAGGCTAATAAGGAATAACTTGACACTGTGTATAGTGTAACCCAGGGACAATTGGACATATTGGGACAGAAGGATGAGTCAGTACTTTCCTGCTACAATAACCAAAGCAATATGTGTTCCAGCAATTTTCAAAATATAAAGAAACATAATGCAACTAAGTATTTCATTGAACTGTATTTCATTTCCCTCCACAGGAACTATACATTACTTTAAAAGTTGTAGTTAATACTACCTTGTAAAAGTATTTTTTCATTACAATAATGTTCTTTGAGTCCCTTATTCATTATCAAGCGAACATGTAATTTAAAAATGTGTATAAAAAGTGGATGTATGTTAATTACTAAAAATTCTCTACCCACAACCTGTCAAGAAAAATGGTTTAACATTACTACAGAAATGTTCAGAAAAGTGGAACTTCATTGCACAGTTATGAAGGGTATAGGCTTTCTCCAGACTGCATGCAGTTGTAGAGTTAGATAATGGTTGGATTTGATGATCTTCAAGGTCTTTTCCAACTGTAATGATTCTCTGATTCTATGATCTCTTGTACAATGTTGCACAGATGCTTATGAAGGCTAATGTGGATGAGCAAACGTTTGGCTATTGAAATGATACTACAATTTCACTGGTAATATAATATAAAATAATATATATATTTACAGATAATTACATATATATTTCTAAATATAATTTTATTAAAAATCTTTGAAAGATGGATTTTTTTCACCAATTCTTTTTTTTGGGGAGGTTGGGTAAGAATTAGCAGACATACCTGTGATGGAAATAGTCTGCTTTAAAGATTATTTAAGGTATCTATAAAATAAGTATATACACGAGCACATTATGTGGGTCAGAGACTGGTTAACAGAAGGAAATAAGAGTATCTAGCATTTAATTTATATAACCTATTTTAGGCCTGCATATGAGGCTAGGATAAATCACAGTCTGAAAGTGGCTATTTCTTTTATTTTGTTATAAATGAGCTCCAGATAGCTACCTTAGGGCATGCCTGTTCTGTAAACTGCAGTTAAGAAGAACCAGACTCCTTCCCCTGGAAAAAACAGCCATACAGAAAAGTTTGTTTTTCAATACTTACATTTTGTTTCATAGTGTTGATTTAACACATCTAAGTGGTTCTGCCTGCTGACTAAATATGCAAAGTTTTTATATAAATTATATTGCAGTTATTACTATTTAATTGCAGATACCTCTTTTATTTTGGAAAGTGAGATCCATGATAATGTAGTCTACTATTGTATTTAATTGCCAGGGGTTATTAAGAAATAATTTACATCTCAAAGCCTATGTATTTTCCATGCATGATTCTCTCTATCAGCATGACTTCTTACATTTTATTTTCAAAAAGTGATTTATTGAAAAGAATCAATAGTTTTAAAGATTTCTGTTACTTTATCCTGAGGCTAATATTTCAAATTCCAGCAGGAAAGGTGTTAATTAACATTTAAGCTGAAGATGTATTTGATATTACTGAATTAAAAGACGAGTCACTGCACAGAAACATGTCTGCATGCAGAGACATCTGTTTGTTGGATTCAGAAGTAGACAGTTTATTTGAAAACTCTTACTGTACTTTTTTGAGTGTCAGAAATTACAGACTTAAACCTGCCATTCTCTTTAGAAAAAACAGTTTCCCGGTACAGTCTGTGTCTTGCATGCTTATTGTGTCTAACTGGCACAGCTACTTATTAATTTACAGATTCTGAATTTTATAGTAGTTAATGAGATCTACTATAATAGATTGTGGTTTTTTTGGAAAGCAAAATGTTTTTATACACCTTTTTGATTTCAATTCAGTGGGGACAGTTTGAAAAGTAAACAGGAAAGCCATGTAGCAGCTCCCTAAATAAAAATATCTTGACACGCACTTGAAAGACAGTAGGACAATTTTCTAGCCTTGAATATTCTCATCGCACAATCACAGTTGTCAGCATTGTGTTTCAACATGTCAAAGGAAAGTTAAATACTTAAAATGAAACAGTTATAGTAGCAATTGGAGGTTGATAAGGGTATCCCTGTAAGGATAATATTTTCTAGACATCTGTTATACTTTCCCAAATGATTTAAGCTGTTCAGAACAAACTAATCAAGCAAAGATTATTTAGCTGATAATGCTCTTATCATGCGATTATGTTCAAAGCCTCCTTTATAGCTATAAACTTGAGGTCTAGGTGAGACGTAGATGTGAGTTGTTTATTGAACCCTGTCAAAGGTAGGCATGATGCTAATGCTGGTCTACCATGCAGAGCAGTTAGGAAACATGAATAAACTAGACCAGAAACTGGATTCAAAGTAACTCTATTATCTGTATTACTGGTGTACAAACTAAATAAGTGAACATATAAGGCTGATCACATGTGGTACAGTTGTACATTCATGAAAGAGCCTTTTTTCCCCAAGGATTTCAGTGAGTTTTCATTTCTTTTCTACATTTCATTGTTCTGTATAAATACGTCAGCTTGCTTGGAGCTAGCCTCTATATCTGTAGCACAGTAGCAGCATTAAGGTACATCTGATCAGAGCAGAAGGAAGATCAAACACTTGATTTACCTTATTGCTGAAACCTGAAGCATTTATGATATCATATATGTACATATATACATATTTATTTATTTGTATTTTTATTTGGGTATAAACATATGGATTCTATATATAACAATGCTGAAGCATTTTTCGGACTAGACATCCTATCTGAATTTTCTGCTTGTATTATTGTCCTCGAATTTGGAATTTGGAAGGTGACTTCCAGTAGGCAACATCTAAAAATAGTAATTTTTTAATGCACTTAAAAGCCTAGTCAGTAGCTAGTATGTTTTTACTGAGAGAGAAGAAAAGAGACGATGATCTATATTAAAATATGCTAGCTTTTTTATTTCTAAAATTACAGTATAAAATAAATCATTTATACTGCCTTGCAATTAAATGAAAAGCTATTTTAGCCTGCTATGGTATACTCTTCTTATCACAGGAGATACTGTCCTCCCCAATAGTTAAATATTTAAGAGAAAGCCACTGGAGCCAAGTGACTTCCTAGTTAATGTGGCTACCATCAGGACTTTCAGACACATCAGCATTTTAGCCTATGAGCCACCTACTTATTACATTCAACCAATAGCTTTAATAGCTGATAGAAGTTCAGTAAAGAGTTGTTAAAATATTGGGCTAATCAACTAAACTCAAAATTTAAGAAACTGCTATTCTGAATTATACTGACACAAAGACTTCTGAAAGTCGTGTCACTATTCCTGAAGGCTCAAGACAACAAGTACATCTCTTTTATTTTAAAATAATGAAATTAGGTACAGTTTTGAAAATCGGACAGGAAAATATGGACTCAATTACTGTTAAAAACACACAATTGACAAATTGTGGGGGCAGAGCTGTCTGGGGTTTTTTTGTTTGGTTGTGCAGGTGGGTGGGTGTTTATTGTTTGGGGTTTTTGTTGTTGTTTTTTTTTTTTTAATTTATGGGGTTTTTTATCCACTTTGCAAAGTTAGAGAAAACAAACAACAAATTACATTGTTTATTGGTGGTGTGATGCTTACATCTGTGTGCTGTTGATATCTATAGAGAAAAAATTAATAAATAGGAAATTGACAGTATATTTCAGCACTCCTCCTCCAGCCTGCACTAATCCTCCCTCCCTGAAACCACTGTGAAGTTCTAAGCTTCTGAATTGTTTTAACCAAGGGAAAAAAAAAGGCAAAACAAAACCCTGCCAAACAGAACGTTTTATATTTTTCCAGCATGGAACAGCTTCTTCTCTTCTTCAGCAGAGCAAGGATGTGTGTTTGAGGCCTGGAACTGACAATATTGTCTGGATCTGTGACAGGTATCTGATCTCATCAATTCACTACTAGAAACAGGTGCATTACACCCTTGGATTTCTAATGTGCAACAAGGTTCTGTAATCCCTAAGAGCTTCAGAAATAGCAAGTTGTAGCTGTCATATGGCTGGCACTACCTGTCTCTCAAACCAGAATCTACGTCTCTAAACACAATAGTACAGTTCTTTCTCCGATGCTGTTCAAAATGGTACCACCACCTGGCCCTCTTGCTAAACATTGCTTAGAAAAATACTATAAACTGCCATATTCTCCACAGTGAATTGTAGAATTTCAGTCATATTTACATACCACTTCCATAGTCTTCTGTGGCAGACAAGTTGAGGCAGTCATTACTATAATTCATAAAGGGATTTTTTTGTGGATGAAAGAAAAATGTATCAGTGCCTACAGAATAAAAAGATCTCACTTTTGGCTCAAAAGTTCTTGGTTTGCAAGATACTGAAGTGTACTGAGGGTAGTCTGAGGAAGAAACTATTACCCTTCCTTTCTTACCCTTACTGGTCATACCCTCTTTGTCACTGCCAGAACCAAGATAATAGATTGAACTTTTTGTCCAATTTTATAGTGACATATTTGTATATTCCAGTTTAGAAACGTGAGGAGGAAGAAACAGAGTTACCGAAGTATCTTCCAGAAAACATACTCGTTTTTGGGATTGTTATGGTTTAAGGGTTAACAGCCTGAAAGGGAAGGACAGGTGGTGTCTGTAGGACCCTGGTGGGGTCAGGGATATCAGTACTGTTCCCTCCACTTTCCGGCCACAGTCTATAAAAAACCAAGGAGGCCCAAGGTTTTCATGGGCTTTTCCTGGTTTCCTGGGCTGCTTCCTGTTGCATCTTGGGGGACAGCTGGGACTATCTCCATGTGCTCGGCAGCATCCACCACCATCCGCTTCCCAGCACCTCTGCGGTCCCTGGTGATGAGTCACAGCGGTCACAGCGGCCACGAGGCACTGCTTGGACACTTCCACTCGGGACTGTTGGGATTGGGTTTTGTATATAGTTAAATATCCTTTGTCCCTTATTAATTCCCTTTTCCTTTCCCCTGTTTTTTTTTTTTTATTAAACTTGTTATAGTCTTAACTTCCAACCTTGTGTGAAGCATCTTTTCTTTACTCCCTTTCTTTTAATCCTCCCCTGGGAGGGTGGGGGACAATAGAGAGAAAATCCTGCTCCCTGGGCTGGGCTTGCCCTGAGCTCTAAACGGAGACAGAGATCCACACCTGTCCTGACAAGATAAGATTAAGGTGACACATTTAAGTTTAAAACTCTTTCCTTAAAGTCCTTCTAAAAATTGAGATAGTGTAAATACAATAAGCAGCAACTACTTGTGTAAATAAGTAATATTTAAAGTATTTTAAATGGAATTTATCCCTGGATTATAGAGAGCTAAATTTAAGGGTCAAAATAAACAACTGAGCTAGATGTCTAAGCTACCATTAGGGCTAGTACAGAGCTAAGGAATGATTCATTCACTTACAAATGAAGTGTCCTCGGATATCCCACATGGCTTTTAGATGCTGCAATGGAAGCAAAGGTCTGCTATCTGCTTTGTGTCATATATGCTAGATCTATGTGTATATCTTAGGCTAGAATCACAACTCTGGACTTTAGAAGGGCTAACTTTGGTCTCTTCAAGTAACTGCTTGAAGAAACTCCATGGGATAGGTCACTAGAGGGTAAGGGGGCCCAAGAGAGTTGGTTAATAAGGACCATTTCCTCCAAGCTCAAGACTGGAGCATCCCAATGAATAGGAAATCAAATGAGGAGCCAGGAGACCTGCATGGCTGAGCAGGGAGCTACTGGATAAACTCAAGTGGAACACAGAATTTTATAGAACGTGGGAGAAGGGACTGACCACTTGAGAAGAATACAAGAATATTGTCAGAAGATGTAGGGATGCAGCAAAGAAAGCTAAGGCCTCCTTAGAATTAAACCTGTCAAGAGAAGTCAAGAACAACAAGAAAAGCTTCTTCAAGTACATTGGAGGCAAAATGAAGGACAGAGAAAATATGAGCCCACTACTGAATAAAGTGGGTGCCCTGGTGACAGAGGATACAGTGAAGGTGGAGTTACTCAATGCCTTCTTTGCCCCTGTCTTTACTGCTAAGGCCAGTCCTCAGGCGTCCCAGACCTTTGAGAACACAAAGTCAGGAAAAAGGAAGACATTGCCTCCGTTGAAGAGGATTGAGTTAGAGAACAATTGAGTATACTGGACATCTACAGATCCATGGGACCTGATGGTATGCACCGACAAGTACTGAAGGAGCTGGCAGAGGTCCTTGCTAGGCCACTTTCCCTCACCTTTGAAAAGTTCTGGAGAACAGGAGAGATACCTGAGGACTGGAGGAAAGCCAATGTCACTCCAGTCTTCAAAAAGTGAACGAAGGACCAGGGTAACTACAGACCAGTCAGCTTCACCTCCATCCCTAGAAAGCTGATGAAACATCTTGTTCTAGGTGCCCTCTCAAAGCAAACTTAAGAAGCGTGGATTGGATGATTGGATAGTGAAGTGTATTGGGAACAGGCTGAAGGGCAGGACTCAGAGAGTTGTGGTCACTGGGGCAGAGTGTAGTTGGAGGCCTGTGTCTAGTGATGTTCCTTGGGGGTTGGTACTGGGTCCAGCACCGTTCAATATATTAATCAGTGACCTGGACAATGGGAGAGAGTGTACCCTCAGCAGATTTGCTGATGATACAAAGCTGGGAGGAGTGGCTGACACACCAGAAGGCTGTACTGCCATTCAGCATGATCTTGACAGGCTGGAGAGTTGGGCAGGGAGAAATTTAATAAAATTCAACAAGAGCAAGTGTAGAGTACTGTATCTGGGGAAGAACAAAGCAATGCATCAGTACAGGATGGGGGCTGACCTGCTGGAGAGCAGCTCAGGAGAAAAGGACCTGGGAGTCCTGGTGAACAGCAGGCTGACCACGAGCCAGCAATGTGCCCTCATGGCCAAGAAGGCCAATGGCATTCTTGGGTGCATTAAGCAGAGTGTGATCAGTAGGTCGAGGGTGGTTATCCCATGTATCCCATGTAGAACATCTATTTCAGATACCTTAGGGCATTCAAATGACACTAGTCACCTACATTTAGACATATGAAGTCCTCTGCTATAATGCAGCAAAAAGCACAATGATATTTTACAATTCATAGCAATATAAACCTGAAAAAGCTTAAAAGAGGAAGATGTAAATATTGACTAGAATATGTAAGACTAAAAAATACATTGTAAGCTGGCATATTCTATCTTAACTTTTGAAGGGGAAAAATCTCTGAGACAGTTAAAGAAATTAGCATTTAAATAGATTCAGCAGGTAACTGTACTGCCACTAAATGATTTAAAACCCTTATAGAATATAGATCAAAAAATGCTACTTGGCAACTTTGTCAATGTATGAGGCTAGCAAATTGATACAAATTATATATGACCATAAAAATTGTCTGACAATATTGGCACATATGAAAAAAGCATATAGAGTAAAGGAGGAATGAAAAATCCTGAGGAGATACTTCAAGTGTGCTTTTGTATGCAGCTTTGACTATCCAGGTTCAAAAAAAAATATATATATACCTGGGAAAGATACAATGAAGAGACACTGTAATGATCAAAGTCCAAGACAAGTTTTACTAAATAAGCCTGCAAGTAGCTTTGTTTTCTTCTCTCAGATATAGCAGGAGAATAAATGCAAGAGAGAAAAATAAACACAGCTAAAGAACAGCATAAACACATCAGCAAACGGCTACAATCTGGAAATTAGATGTGTTTTGCCCATAAACCTGAAGTTTCAAAATAGTCTGTAATAGGTTGAATGATGGAAATAGGTCCCAGTGTGTCAATACCACAAAATTTCTGAGTACAAAAGAGCAATACTATTTCATCCAATAATGAGATAGACTACTACCTAAAAATCACTACTGATGAAGTGAGAAGTTCATGTTAACCCAAAACTACTGTTTATAGCATGATTCTGTATAAAATCTCAGCAGATTAGTGAGGAAACTCAAAGACAAATTTTGAAGAAAAAATTGTCTGTAAATTTTTTGAGCAATATCTACAAAAATATATTACTTCTAAGGCAAAACTAATGTGGAATTTAGGAACAATTTTCAACTTTTCAGTTTCCTAAAGACCTGCTCATCATTTCCTATATCTCAGGGACAGGAGAAATTTATTGTGGACTGGTTCAAAAGGGTCTGATAACTAATACTTTCTTTTAAACACAAATGACTGATAGTCTTTTCTTCAGTAGAGTAGTACACACTTCACTTTGTATTATGGAACCTGGGGGTTCAAACAGCTCTTCTGCTATGGTTTCAAATCTCTGTGCAGGAAAAGCTAATGAACCAAAAAGGGACGAGGAACAGACTTGCCCCTGACTATGACCAGAATTCTGTGAGGTGAAGATCATTCCTTTGCTTCTTTAAGAAATTATACAAATGTGTGTCTTCTAGCCCATGAGGTCTGAGAACAATCCAGATTAACAAAACAAAGAAAAAGAGCTGCAGGACATACTGAGGTCCATATACTATTCCCTGTTCAAAAAAAAAAAAAAAAGTAGATTTCATTGGATTCCATTTCAAGTCCCAGATCATTATCAGGAATTGCTATGTTGAGAAATATTAAATACAAAAATTCTTCTGTATATGAAACCTTGGATTACTAATGTGTTCAGGGAAAAGAGACAAAAATACCCAATTCCACAATCAATTTCTCCTTCATAAAACAACATGAAGGCATTTTCAACAATTTTATTCATGTTGTTTTTATGAACACAACTTTTAAAGGATCTATAGTTTCAGTTAGATTGGAAGGATGACTTTTTTCTGGACAAATAAGGTGAAATCATTCACATTTATTTCTGGTATGTTATGCTGAAGCCTGATTTACAGATTTACATTTTAGTTCTTATAGGTAGAATAAGTACAGGTGATATCAACAGCTTTTATCCAAAAGATAAAATTTGTCTGATTTTTATTATTGAATTTTATAATATAAATTGATTACTAAAACTCTTAATACTGTATCTCTGCTCATTAAAATGTTACCCTCAGAGTATTATAAAACACATAGCACTTGTCTCATGACTTGAAAAGTGCTGTCCACTTTTACTGCATTTTTATATAAACATTCACTGATGCAACAGATGGGTCAGACATTTTGGCCATGTCTATGTTATGCTGACATTTAATGATGATACCTTTCCTCTTTCTCCTTTTATTTAAATAAATTTAGGGATATTAAGTCAGAAAGCACATATCGGAGGACCAAAGAAAAAAAAAGAGTGATATAAAAGAGCAATTACTGTTGTAGTCAGTGAATTACAGTTCCCATTGAATTCAAGGGCATATGAGGAGATGGCTAGATCACTTAAAAATGTGTGTATGCATGCGTGCTATATGCTGCTATCATGTACAAACCTAAAGGTATTTTTTCAGAGAGTTCTACTGTCAGCTTTCTTAGCAACATTTGCTGGCTGTAAATGATCCCATTTATAACCCCAAAGAAAAATACATCTATAAGTAGTGCTGCAGAAAATAGATCCCGATATACATTTCAGCATGTCTTATAAATCCTCTGACTGAAACTTTCAATCCTTTTACCAGCTTAGAACACTGATAGTAATTCTATTACCACTGCAATAGCCATCCTTCTCTAATTCTCTAGACACAATTACTGTGCACCATGCAAGATGAATACAAATTAACAGAAGAAAAAACACTGTAGAAAAGAGAAAATAAGTGTGGACTGAAATATTCCTGCAGGGGATGCTCTTGCACTCTCCAGTTTAGCTGAATAAGCTTCCAGAAACAGTTAAAAAAGAACAGAAGGGAAAAAAAAGAAAGAAAATAAAAAAGAAAGGGAAAAAAAAGAAAGCAAAATCATCAAGCAATATTCTGTATATGATTTTTCTTCTGCGCTTGGTACTTCATAAAAATACAATTAAAATTTTAATTAACACTGTTATCTAGAATCTTATTTTCATTGTACATAGCTATTCGCTACTTTAAAGAAAGCAGTCACTGGTTATATTTAGAAAAAAAAAATCCATTGTGTTTCACTTTTTGGTCAGTAAATCTTTCTATTTAAATTTATGCTAAAGTACAGGGGAAGAATTTTAAGTATAAAGTGTTTTTTTCCTTTAATAAAATTCCTGATCTCTGCTACCTTTGCAAAAATGTACATACACCATAAAGAAATTTTAAAAATGGGCATACAAGAAAATAATGTGAAAAAAAAATAACAGCCTGGTTTAGCTTTGATATTTTTAACAAAAAATTTAAAAAAACCCAAACAAACCAAAACAACAACAACAAACAAACAAAAAAAAACAACAAAGAAAAGCTGGACTACAGCTGCATACTGTTTACCACTACCTCTGCTAGAAGCATATGCCATGGTGGCAGCCTATTTTAGTTTCCGCAGAAGAGAATTTAAAGGTGAACAATGCTACCTAATATTTCAGTTTTGTTAAAAATATACCTGCTATGTAAGAGTTGAGTAAAATTATTGTTGATTTTTAAGTCTTCTTACTGCCTTAATGACCCTAAATGACCCTAAATAGCAAGCAAGCAATACATTTTTCTCTCATTATAAGAGCACAAGACCTATCCAGAAATCTGTGAGGGCTATGACACAGACCTACGTCCCTTCATCATCTCATTTTACATTCTATTTTGATTCTCTATGTATTAACAATTTCTCTTAAACTTAAGAAGTAGATCAACAGTGATCCTCTGACTGAACAGATGGAAGGCAGGAAGGAAGGAAGGAAGGAAGGAAGGAAGGAAGGAAGGAAGGAAGGAAGGACAAAATCTAACAAAATCTTCCCACATGCAGACAGTTTTCCTAATGACCATAAACCATGGTCATACTCATGTTAGCTGTATTCTATACATACACATGACAGAGAGGCCAATAAGATGGCAATAACTTGATCTAGGGACTTTGCCTTGTCTTTACATGATTTAATTGGAATTGGGACTAGCAGACAAAAATTTTGCAAGTTTTTTTCCTATTATTATTATTGTATAGATTACGTAGTGGGCATTTATAATTGTTGAAGAATTGTCCTTTGAGTATGAACAAAAATGGTTTCTTTTCAAGAGAAAAGTAAGTGAATGATGTGATAACAACATTTCAGATCATAGTTGAAGATTTCAAAACATTAGAGAATTAGTTTAATGCAGGTTACCATAAATTAAATATCCATAATAGAAACAAAAGTAAAAGAGAGTTGGTCCCCATTTATTTTTGAACAATTACTCTTTCTTTTTCTTGTCAACTGTCACATATATATCCTTCTATTCTTTTTATCAAATGCTCTTGTGAAGAAATTGAAAAGAGAGAACTAAAGAAATAGTATAGCAAAGTTTGCTGGCCTTTGGGCTGGGTCCAGTAGAGAATGCTGGTTTCTGAAATGGAATCAAGCATCACAACTTGGAGTTGTAAGCTAGAAGGCAAGTTAGTACCTTTGGAGTAATAAATCAAAACCAGACAATTGGTGCAATTGCAACACTTCCAGTTATTTATTTCCAGAGCTGAATCTTCTTTTTGTAGTTTGAAATCTTGTCATTAGGAGGCTACTTCAGCAGATAGTAGAAACGTGTTAATATTCCTCAATATAAGGAGAAGAAAGAACTTTGTTTTCCTCTTTTTCCAAGGTTTTCTTCCAGTAGACTGCCATTCAAGAGGCAGTACTAGCACCTCCAACCTCAATCTGCTTAGATTTCAAAGGAGGAAAAAGAAAACAGAAAACCCCTAAAGATTTGGATAAACTCATTCCAGGTCCTGGAATCATCCCCACTTAAGCAAAGAGGTACCTTGTGATAGGTCTGAAGAGGTAAGTCCAGAGAGATAAGTGAATACATAGAATAGAAGGATTCTCAGGCACAATCCTCTTTGGAATTTCCACTTGGCTGGTGTTCTGACCTCATTCTCAGCATTGTGATTGTTGTTGTCTGTGTTGGCAACTAAATACTTCCAAGTAGGAGACCACTGAACTGCAGCAGAGTCACCTACATGATTGCATTCTCACCACATCACTTCTCAACTTTCTGATTTCTCATTCTCAGCTTCTTCTCTTCTGGCTCATGCTATTCCTGCAACAGTCTTTATGCAGCCCTAACCTGGCTCAGAGAAAAGAGTCAGAGGGGAAGATGAAGAAATTCTTATGAGTAAAAAACACTGCATCAACCTATCTGTGAATTTTTACCAGTCAGTTTCCAGACAGTTTTCTCTGAAACTACACACCTACGAAGGCACAAGAATATGCCAAAAAGGCTGGACAACTTGATTCTGTTTACACTGCTGAAAGGCCTTTCAAGAAGCTGAGAATCTATTTTGCTTTTTAAGTACCGTGCCTGAGGTTGCCCACTTAGCGTTATGTATATGTTGTGGTTTAAGCCCAGTGGGTAACTGAGCTCTGGGACGCCATTCACTCGTTTCTCCCTTCTCCATGTTGGATGGGGAGAAGAAAAATACAATAAAGAGTTCATGGGCCAAGACAAAGGACAGGGAGGGTTCACTCACCACTAATGATCAAGAGCGAAAAACATCCTTATCTTGGGGAGAAAAATAAACAATTTAATTTGTTAACAGTAGCATCAGAATAGAATAGTGAGAGATACAACTAGATCTGAAAAATCAACACCTTCTTCCATGCCTCCTGTCTTCTCAAGATCAAGGGTTCTTTTGACTTATTTACCTCCCCCATCCAGCAGCACAGGCGGATGGGAATGGAAGTTGCAGTCAGTTCATCCCCTGTGGTCTCTGCAGCTCCATCCTCTTCTGGGAGTAGGGAGGACTCCTCCAACTCTCCCTCTGCTTCCACATGGTGACGTTCTTCCCACAGGAGAAAAGTCCTCCATGAACTCTTCTGTGGGTCTGCCCCTGGCTGCAGTTTTTTCTTCATGAACTTCTCCTGTATGGGCTTCCCCTCTGCATGGTGCAGTCCTTCCCTCAGACTGCTCCAGCACACACTGCCCACAGAGTCACAGCCTATGTGAGTGCAGCCACCTTCTCATGTGGATCTCTTCCCCGCTGCTTAACCTCCATAGGTTGCAAATGGGTTGACTTGCCCTCTTGCCACAAGTTGCAAGGGAAACCTCTAGCTCCAGTGCACCTCCTCCCCTCACCTCTTCTCTTTTCTTCACCAACCTTGGTGTCCACACAGTTGCTCTCCTCACACGCCACTCCTTTCTCTACTGCAGATTTCTTCTGCTGGTTCTTGAAGAGTTCCTGGGTCTCTTGGGCTGGAGCGCAGTGGGGCTTGAGTTTAAGTTGGGCCTGGCTGGGCCAGGGCTGTGCTGGTCAGGGCCAGGGATAAGAGAGGGTGGGCCATGCACTATGCCCCTCCTAAATACATCAATTCACAGAGGTAATGATTGGCTTGCCATTGGTCAGAGGTGGTCTGAAATTGGAGCTAGGGGAGCTTCTAGCAGCCTCTTACAGAGCTATCTTCATAGCCCTGCTCTGCTACCAAAAAAACCCAAAACACCTCACAGAAACCCAATACAGTATAATAGATGATTTTCCCTTTCTTATGAAGTATGTACCAAGTTTTCTGATGGATTGGTCCTATCTCCTTTTTTTTTAATCTGCCTTTCAAATATTTTACTTCATAGATTTTGTACTACCATTTTTTTATCAGAACAGCAGATGGCAGATTGTTATAGCAAGTTGATTCATTTAGTAGTGTGAGGGAAAAGAAAATAATATTTTTCCATTATACAATTCCTTTGCTCCCTTTTCCTTTAAATAATCCTCTGGGTAAAGTGGTATAGAGTTATAAAACTAAATTTGGCCTAAGAATAGTTCTTACTGAAATATAACCTTTTATTTGTTCCATAAAAAATAAGTTTATCATTCTTTGGAAATAGTATTCTGAGTACATAAAACGTAAAGATTCATAGTTCCTCATAATATCTGTTGATTTTTTTGTGTTTTTTTTTTTACTATAAACATAATAAAATGAAATAGCATCATCCTCATTACAAGACACCTTTTTAAAGGGAATATTGATTTTTAAAGCATATTATGTCATAAAGTTAATAAAAATAGATCCTTTAAGTATCGAAATTTCTTTAAAAAACAATTCCTTTTTTAAAGATGAGGTTTTATTTTCTTCTAAGAGCTGCTGAATAACAGCTTTCTAGAGTTTGAAGTTTTCCAAACAGAAGTACAGGAATAGCCACCTTAATAGATACAACAAATCTCCATGAGACAATTCCACTATTTTAACCAATTTGTTGAAGGAGATTTTGCATGAATTGAGTTCTGTTGATTAACTGTTTTCAGCCTACATATATACTTAGCACAAAAGGTGGATCTATTTGAGTCACCTTTAGACATCTATGTCTCATGTGTTTACCTCAGAGCTAGTTTGTAGCTTGGTTTTATAGCTAAGGAAGTAAAATTACACTTTTAATTTACAGTTAACTTTATTTTATGGCAGATGTCTAAATCTAAACCTGTGAACTCTACAGAGTAACCTATTTCTCTGTAGTAACTTAAAAAGGAGTCTAGGTGAGAAGATCAGAAGTAGATGTTCATGTGACGTGATAACATTAGCCATATTAGCTTTACCTCTTACTCACCAAGGACTCATCTTTTATTTCCCAAGATCACTTAATTTAAAATCACATAATTCAAAGTGAGATCCCTTGAAGCAGTTTAAAAGTAATCTTTGGAGGCTTGCAAAAGTTTGAGCTGCACTGTTAGAGATATTCTGGAGTAAACTACACACATGTGCAAGTGGACCAAGATTTGGAGATTGCTCAAACTAGCTGTAGACAGCATACAGAGTTAATTAATTGTCATTTAATTTGTCATTCAGCTATCTTCAGGAAAGTTTTAGGGTTTTTAGACAAGTCTTCACTAGCTGTTCTTACTGGCAGAAGAATGTAACTACTAATTTTCTTTTTCAGCCTTTGAATTTTCAAATAAAAAGAGTATGGCAGAGGTTATAGAAAACAGTGACTCTGCACCAGCCTTGCGAAAAAGTATTTTGACAGCCAGCTGGAGGAATGTTTGCGCAGCATACAGAAGAGTTTTTATATTCTGTTGACTTTAAAACCACTAGCTAAGGCACCAGTGTCAACCTGGCCTGCAGTGGAGCAGCACAACATTGTTCTCAATTTTGTCCTCCTAGTCATTCAGGAAATGTTTGATTTTGTGCGCATGACACTGAGTTTTAGATGGGACAGTGAGGTGAGCTCAACTGCATTACAGTGTTCCTCAGATAAAGTGATGTAGCACAGAGGATGATGACTGGTTAAGGGAGTAGGGTAGTGGAAGGGGACAGTGTGCAACAGAGACATTGGATGGGGCAGACTATAGGCAAAGGCATGAGAGACTATCCTGATAGCATCTTCTCTCCTTTCTTCTGTCCTTTCTCATAAAATCTCTATGGATTTTATGTCAAAATTATAATATCAGCACAGAATTCAAGTTTGCTATATGGTTACAATCATAGTGTAGCTGGGGATCAGGGTTATCTTTGTGTACGTATCTGAGTGCATTTAGTCTTAATTTCCCTGGGTGGTCTTGAAACTTCTCTGGGACAGTAAAGTGACTTGAGAGAAGTGACTAACTGAAATCCTAACTGACTTCTCAGAAAATCTTTTTTCTTACTGTTACAGGAGTTCTCAAGATGGGAATTTCAGTTAGTCCTGGAGATTCCATTAGGCAGTCACTGTTCGGGATAGATTCATTGACAGACGTTCTTTATATACTTAAATGCCCTGCAAGGAGAATCTGGCTGTCCCAGGGACATCTGGAGGTTGTTTCTGATGCAGAATTGACTGAACTGTGCATAGATTAAATATGTGTAAATAGACCGGAATGAACACATAGGATAGTCTGCCGCAGTATTTAAGATACTTAAGATTAGTTAGGTTATATTTTAATAGTTAGGATATAGTTTGAGTGTACTTTAAGCTAGCCAACAGAAACAAATCATACATAAATCAGAGAAGTCAAAGTTGATATGGGCCAACTGGTTATAAGAATTCACCAGAGCAGCAGTTCAGGAAGTCCCATCAGACATAGCTAGAGACTCTTTTGTGTTGACTCTTGTAATGGAGACAGTCATCATCAATCAGACAGTAAATAACACTCTTTGTTCACCAAGAGTGAACAAAGAGTGTTACCCTTTGTAAAAGATGCAATATACTTGTGTTATAACAAATACTCTGTCCATAATTCTCTGCAGCACTAATACCAGTTCAAAAGCATTTGCCCCACCTTGCAGTGAGTAAGCAGCAGGCATAGCTTTACAGACAGCAAATAATTCTAGGATGACCATGGCAGTATATGCTTAACAAAACTGTTCTTTTCCTGCCATGCAACCCCCTTCCCTAACTTTACTTACAGTATCACATCTTTTACTAATGTCAGTAACTTCCTTCCAATTCTTGTTCTCATCATACTATCATGCCTTTACCACAAACCTAGCATGTACTATATGCTCTAATTATAATGATGCCAGATTAGAGTACATCAAAGCTTCTCACAAAATATTTTGCTTCCTTCAATCAGCTTTCCTGCATTCACCTTTAAACTTATACTGTCCTCTGATCACATTGCACAGTTTGACCCTAGATTATGAAGACAAAGGGAAAACGTATTTTATCCCATATAATAATAATATTCATGGAGCACTTTCCTCTTTTCTAAAATTCCCATTACAGAATATAAACAGAGATGTGCAGTTTAGTCAGCCTTTACTGTTTGAGAACCACTGAATCTGAATGAAAATTCATTGGCAGGAACTGCATTCGGTGTTGTCTATGGTAACCCTTCACATTCTTATTATGGAGCAGGCACCTAATCTGCTTAGACTGATCCAGACTGTAAATTTGCTGCTTGATTGAATTCTGGTTTTAGTATTGACGATATCCCTGGGATCATGAACATCATAAGATAGCTGCCAACATTGGCCAACATAGAACAGTGAATGTCAGGACAAGCAAAGATATGTAAATTAGTGAGATGATACCCCAAGAAGGAGAAAAGGAAAATATGCTTTAATGAAAGAATGATTGAGATCAAAAGTACTTAACATTTGGAAGTGGCTGACCCATTCTTCTACTGTTGTATTAAAAGTCAGGATATCTATGGTATATGTCTGGTTACAGGAAAGGATTTCTGAGCCTAGAGAGGGTATTAGCTGTTTCATATAATCAGATATTCAATAGCAACTGGCCTCTGAGGTGAATCAAAGATAAATTAGAAAAGCTGGTTCTTCCCCCCTCCCCACCCTGTGGGGTGTGAAGATCCTGTGTTAAAAAATATTAGCTTACACAATACTTTAACCCCGCTGACACAAAATTAAGTCAAAACAAAGGAAAACCTCCAGTGTTTATTATTATTTTCTCTTCTCTCTTATTTCTGTTGAATTTCTCCTAAATTTTGTTTTATTAAATGAACTAACACTTTGTGATAAATTATTGAACTAGGCAATTTTAACTTCGGCTGGTCATGGCTGTGAAAGAAACAGCAAATGACAATTTTCTATCCTTTTTATTATTTGTCTAACTAAGCACCAAATTATGTTTTGATCACCAGCTCTCCAACATACCTACTGTACTACTACAGAGGTTCCTACATGTACGTGTATTCCACTATAGTGGTGGCAATGAAACATAAAGGAAATTGCAGGTTTGAGCTTCTGAAAGCACCAGCTAAAGCACAATCCTTGCTTTTTAATCTTAAGGATGATTCTTGTGAATTCTAATCATGAAGCTGAGACGCAATGCTAAGCTTTGCAGTAGTGTAGTCATTTTGGAGGATGCAGAACATATGAGGTGATCTTTTAATTTCTGGAGACACCAAATGGTAGAGAAGACTAAGATATAGTTGCTTTTCTGGAAAAAAGTTCAGTTTTCAAAATTGTCTTGTTCATTGTTTCCTAAATTCCTGACTGTAAGGCTAGAGTTCTTCCTTTATCAGACAAGGAACTTAGACCTTGGGCCAGTAACATGAAACTGTTAAAGGCAGTAGCCTTTAGGGAATAATTACTGTATTGTAATGTTTAAGAAATTAATGAGTAAGGTCTTAAACATTTGGTATATGTTCACAGAATCATAGAAACATAGAATCATAGAAAGATTTGATTTGGAAGGGACCTTCAAAGATCAGATAGTCCAACCTCCTGTCACAGGCAGGGACATCTTTCACTAGATCAGGCCACTCAGAACTCTGTAGAACCTGGAACGTGTTTCTTTAGGAAACTGCAAACAAGTCAAGAAGTCATTAATAACCAATTTTAGTTTATTTGACTAAATCTATTTCCCCTAGTTGTTTTGTCTTCTTTGAATAAAGATTTTTCATGACAGACCACTATTCTATAGCAAGTCCTACACTAAATCAACTAAGCTCCACTCTGTAAGATACTGATTTTTAGCCAGGGGATTTGATATTTAGTGGACATGTTCATTAGTGCAATAACTAAAAATTGAAGACTGTATTCATTTTGACACAGCTATCTTGAAATACTTTGCTAAATTTATTGCAATTCCGTACCTGTTTGAGTGAGAGCAAGGATTTCATTTTTTGAGTTTATGTGTCAGTAATTTTGTACCCCATTGAACAAATACTGGATTAGGTGAGAACATTTTAGAAAGCATATTGACCACATTATGTTAGAAAAATGCACAAGTGCATCATTGATGACTGTATTTTTCTATTTACCAGGAACTAGAATATTTATGCCTCTGATCTACTCTCTGCTGAATTAACAAGGCTGACACTGAATGGTGGTATCATTGACAAGCACTTTAGTACTTTAATTTCCTACTCTTCTATTTTTACCTTGCTCCTTCTTCTTCTAAGAATTATGTTTTTTTAAGATGAGGAAAAAATACCAGCATCACTTTTTGTCATTTATACATCAATTTAATTGATGCTCTGGAATTATTATGCATACAGAGGGATTATTTAGAACATATTAGCTCCTAGAAAAATATTTTTAATTTGAAATTTCCATAGAAGAAATAGTCATTCTTGTATATACATATCAATTAATTTTTTTAAGTTAATTCTGTAACTTTTTATCAGGACTTTTTTTCTTTTTTTATTTTGTTTTGCTTAATTTAACCAACTTTCAACAGTGATGCATGAATACATTATAATATAACAATGTTACATATATATATAATATTATATATTATATATATATTTAGCCCAGAATCTATTCTCATAGGAAAAATAAAAAGAGAAGATTACTTCCTTTTCCCAATAAGCACTTTCTCTTTCTTTCAGTCATTTTAACAAGAGTCCTTTCCTCTTAGCCTGTACAGAGAAAACATACAGCCTGGGGAATAGATGTTGCATATAAGTTAATTCATATTTGGATGTAATCAAAGTGATTTTATCATAGTTGGTTTGCTAGCACTGTGATTTGTGTTTATATGCATTATTCCAAAGGTCTTTAAAGATCTCTGTATGTACTTTGAAGCTATTTTTAGGAGCAGGGTTGAGGACCATGTTCTTTTCACAATGGCAGATGTTGGAGACAGTCTATATCCATTTTATATAATAATTGATGCTAGATCTTATCTATACTCCTTGTGACACATTGTGGTACTAAATATTTTCATTATTTTTGCTAACCTTTACCTTTTTGAATGTATTTCTTTCATTTAAAAGTGTCTGAAATAATGTTAGGACTGTATAGTAGCCTATAAAAGTGACTGCAGGTATTGCATGTGCAGAGGCAGAGCATGAAAGGCCAGTGGGAGTTTGAGAACATAGCCCTGGTATGAATGTGGTACTGTAGAGAAACTTAGGGTAGAGGATGCTTTGCACTTTGCAGGCTTGTCTATGATGAGTTATGATGACTTGAACTAAAAAAAATCCAATAATTTGATACTTTAAAATTAAGGAGATGGTGTATACTCTAGTGAACCAGCTTGCTTATTAGACCTGGTTTTGCTTCAATATACAGATCTACCTTGAAACATATTGAAAGCAGTGTAACTAACACATACAAATTATATTTCCTTTTTTCTGTTTTTAGTCAACATATTTAAAAACTGAATGTTAGATAATTGTGAAATACGTTGTCCTATCAATATTACTTCATATAGCATGCAGGTACATGGACAAAATGTAAGTGAAATTTTTAATGAGCTTTTAAGTAATCCTTATAGAATTCAGTTTAGCTGTCTAATGAAGTTTATCTGTTTACGTAGCTGAAACGGATAGGATATGGAGGTTATTTCCCCTTTTTTCTTTTTTCTTTTTTCTTTTTTTTTCAATAGAGAAACGTTGTTACCAGATATTTAGGATGTATTCCTCAGATTCTGATCTGCAGGTCTATTAGTACTTATATTATCTATTCAACATATATTGTTTTGATTGATATGCAGTTCTTACCTATACGTACTCTTCCGCATATCCAATAAATTCAATTGTATTTTTCCAATGTTTTTCCCAGTTCATGAAGACTCTTCTGAATTCTTACCTTTCCAGCACTGTGGCAATCTCTTCCAGATTAGTATAACCTGAAAATTTAACATATGCTATTTTCTGCATTATCGGGTCAACCTTGAAAATATCTATCGCTGCAGATACAGGTTCTTAGTATAGTCATCCTTTCATCATGCTAGTGAAACAGTGGTAATATTATATTTTTGAACTATTTTCACATCTGTTACAACAGTTTCCTCCAGACCATGTTTTCTGAACTTGATTAAGAGAATGTCATGTGAGATGCATCAAAAACCCCACCTAAGTCAAGATATGACATCTTTTTTGTCTCTTGCCACAAGGCCCGATCTTGTGTTGTGGAAGGAAATTAAATCAGTTTGACACCCTTTGTTGTTGACAATGATGGCTGTAGGTATTATATACTCTTGTGCAGGACACTACCATAAAATAAGAAATTTTAAGTACAGAGGGGAAAAGAGTTATTCAGGTATGTATGTTTGTGTTATTTCTTCTTCCAAGCTTAGGAAGGATGTTGATTTTCAGTCTTTTCAGTCTCTCTGAATTCTTTGATTTTTTTTTTTTATTATTCATTTCACATACATATTGTATTGGGTTTTCTGTGAGGGGTTTTTTGTTGTGTCTTTGGTAATGGGGTATGGAGATGCCCCTTTAAGAACCTACCGGAAAAGCTCCTCCTTTTCCTTTGTCAGACCTACCTATGACCAGGGCCAAGCCAATCAGTGCTCCTGC
>NW_010195669.1:0-13235 GCF_000695765.1 Mesitornis unicolor
CTCCGGTACGCGGCTGTCCTTCTGCCGCCCGCCTCTCTCCGAGCGGGCTGGAGCCGTCGAGAGGGCGCTGCGAAGCGGTGTCAGCGACACAAGGGTCACTGCTGTTTGTCTGTTGTCAGAGCCAGATAAATGAGTCACTCGTCGCCAAGCTCTGTTGGTGAGCAGGGAACTGGAGTTAAACGAGTTTGGTTATCAAGGCAGTGAGTCACAACTTGGTTGGAGCCGTCATTCCCCAACCCCCGCCTCCCCAAGCGAAGTTGTGTGCGGGCTTCTTGTGTTTTTGAGGGGATGTTTATGATGGCTGTACTTTCAGGGCTCTAGAAACAGGGGAGGAAGCTGTGCCTAAGCCATTAATACTGTGTTATTTCAAGAGAAGTTTTACATAGACTGTAAGCAAACTTTGTAGGAAGACTTTGCCCCTGTCTCCAGAGGGTACTGACAAACAGATTCTTCCTCCAGCCCCTTCCCCCCCTCCCCTGTGTCCATCAACATCCTTTTGGTCACAGTTGTCCCTATAGTTCATTGTACTTTCCTGAGTATCCATAGAAGACAAGCTCTTATAAGATTACATGAGCTTACTTTAGAGCCAGTGATAGGTAATTATCCTGATTATTGTGCTGCTGCTGCATTTTGTGCAGACTCTAATAAAATGTTTATTTACAGTGTCCATGGGGAGCCCCTAACACAACATCAATATCATGTTCACTTGCTGATGTAATGAGTGAACAGCTGGCGAAAGAGCTGCAGTTGGAAGAAGAAAATGCTGCTTTTCCTGAAGTGGTTGCGTAAGTTTAAATCCTGGATTAGTGATCTCCATAGTTGTGAAGCCATCTTCTCTTGTGCATTTTCTTACAATGCGCTTAAGGTGTAGTGATGTAGTAAATGCTTTGCCTGTTACCTCCCATCTCTGCTTCTTCAGGTCGTTTTCAGTTAAGATAGCTTCCCCAGTTAAAACTCTTCCTTAGATTCTCTTGATATTTTCCTCACGTTGTTTTGGGTGCTTTAAGCCAGTCTGTAAGCTAAGTTGTCAGAAGTGTCGTTTGTCTTCCCTTTTAGAGACTCTTGCTAACAGTGTACAATGTTATTTCGACAACTGTCAGGTGTATTGCCTGTATCCTCCTAACACTTGAAAGCTCCAAACATAGGCCAATAGCTTACTAGTTCTAAACTCTTACCAATTTTGCATGCAGTCTGCCTGTAAAGCAGAGGAAAGCAATGCTGTTTGGTTTTCTAATTTTTTTATTTACTTCTAGAAATATAAAAAAATATATCACATATATACACCTGTATGCCTTCTTTTCCTTTTGTGAAGGGCATCTTGAAAATAGAGCCTAATGCTTCTTACAGAATGGTAAACAAGTAAAAGTTTAAGTAATGTTTGCATTGTAAAGGAGTGGCAAAGAGAAATGAAGTCATGCTCTAGTAATATTTAGTGTTGGCATGGAGTGGAGGTGAACAGTTGAGATCCATCAGTTTCTATGCAGCTTTGCATCAAGTCCTCTGTACAGAGTGATGAAATGGTATAAAGTGCTGTTTCTGTTTAAATTACTGTGTTTCATTTTAAATTCCTGTTTTTCTTTTACATAGTGTTGCTGAAGGACCATTTATTACAGGAGAAAATATTGACACTTCTAGTGACCTAATGCTGGCTCAGATGCTGCAGATGGAGTTTGACAGGGAATATGACGCACAGCTCCGGCGTGAAGAGAAGAAGATCAATGGAGATAGCAAAGGTACCCTCATCAGAAGAAATATTTTTGCTTTGGAGATGCTCTTGGCACTCTGCTTAAGTTGACAGAGCTGTGAAGAAGTAGCAAATCCCTGATAATCACAGCCATGCTTTTGTTTTGTTTCTCAAGTCTCCATATCCTTTGAAAATTATCGGAAGGTGCATCCCTATGACAGTGACAGCTCAGAAGATGAGGTTGATTGGCAGGATACTCGTCATGATCCTTACAGAGCAGGTATGTGGCAGTTTTAAACAGTACAATTTCTTTGATTAATAGACTTAAGAATATGACTATGTAGTTAGATTAGTTTTTCTGAACATAAGGAAAACACCAGGTGTATGTAAAATCGGGTCACCTAATTGGGAGGTGTTATGCTGGAAGTTGGGCAGGTAACTTCAGGCTTTTGTCTGCCAGTATATCTCCTTTGGTGACTGAATCTGGCAAAAGAAATATTGTATGTGGAAAGTATTGTGGGATATGCATATGTGTGTCCTGGTTTACTGGGACAGAATTTTAGAGTCAGTTTTGTGTTCAGGAAAACTGCAATTCTGTAAGGACTACAACACTACTTCATGGGAACAAAGTGATAAGACACTTCATAATAGTTTTTGGCTTATGCTGGTATGCGGTGATCAAGGCCTTCAGCAGTCTTGAGATAAGCAGGTGCAGAGGCTGGGGAAAGCTGTCTTTAACATGCCAAAAGTGTGTCTGACACCTCAGAGAAGTAAGTCATAACATAGCAAAAGAAGCTGTCATGTTTAGGATAAGAGAAGACTGCATTAGCATCATACAATTGAAGTATTCTATTTGTTGAATAAATAAAATGTTACTTTTGTGGGCATTATGGAACCTTTATGAGCGTCTTTGTTTAGATACGAAGTTTGATTTATTTTTGTCACTGCTGGCAGATAAACCTACTACTACACCAAGAAGGGGATTCATAGGAAAAGGAAAAGACATTACTACGAAACATGATGAAGTGGTATGTGGAAGAAAGAACACTGCTCGCATGGAAAATGTAAGTGAAAACTTGGTGAAACTCATTTGTGTGTAAAACTGGAATGCTGTAATTCAACCAAAGAACTAATGCTTGTCCATCTGTGCTACTATATATGGTGCTGATTTATTTTTTTAATCAGATGAAAGCAATTCAGTGTCTGGATTAGTTATTCAAATTGCCAGTTTGAGTTACGCAGGGTGGTTGTTTTGGTTTTATTGATTTGGTGTTGCTTTTTTAGTTTTGGTTTTGTTTTTGAATAATGACCATGATTCAAGAATTTGCACAGAACTCTTTTGGCAAAACAAAACATCAGCAAGTTTGGTACACAGGCAGACAAAACACCAAGGCTACCTTTGAAAAGTGTAGGTATTGTATAACCTTATTTTTTAATTCATTTTGCCTGATGAGCCAAGTAACTTATTTTCAGTCAATTGTTTGACTCATGGCTTTTCAGTCTGTTTAGCTGTAGCACGTGCCTTCAGTTTTCTTTAATGTAACTGGTGCAGCTTCTGCAAATAAGGAAATGCTGCAAGTGCTATTTTTCCAGAACGTTAGGTAATCTCATGTCGATTTGGGCAGAACTTTGAGTTCTGAGTTTTAGAGCAATATGGTTTTTAACATTGTGACAAGATTACACAAAGTGGTTTTCATATAGTTCTTAATCTACCCTAGGTTTTTCCAAATCAAATGAAAACTTTCTGCTTGTGCCAACGTCTGGTGTCTGCTAGTAACAATGCTTATGCTTCTGTTATTTCTACTTGTAGTTTGCACCTGAATTCCAAGTTGGAGATGGAATTGGGATGGACTTAAAGCTTTCAAATCAAGTCTTCAATGCCTTAAAGCAACATGCGTACTCTGAGGAACGTCGAAGTGCAAGGCTCCATGAAAAGAAAGAGCACTCCACTGCTGTATGTTTTTTAATAGTCTCTCTATGCACTTTTTATCTTGTGTAACAGCTGAACACTGTTGATAATTTATTGAAACATTCCGTTTTTAGTAAAACAGTTAAACTATGTTAACTGTGTTACTATATGTAAACTATGGCATCAGTCATTAAAAGGCTTCTATTTCAGCAGCATTACTGAGAGCCATATCAAGATAAGAGCAACCAGCTTCAATTTTTCAGAAGTTTAAGTGAGTTTAGACCAAGGCCTCTGGTAATTCCTGCAGTGGACTTCTTCAGATTTGAGTGTTTTGCCTTATTTTATTGTTACTGATATAAAAGGAATAGAACATTTAGAATATTTTTATTTATAGTTTGTAAAGACTTCTTGAAAACACTGTAGAAAGTCCTCTTGAGCCACAGTCTGTACTTTGTGAGGAATTGGTAAAATAGTGTATATGCTACACAGCTATAATGTACCTGAGAGCATTAAATCTTAAGATGACAGTGCTGGAGCAGTTTGGCTTTGCTTCATCTGTTTGTCATCATCTGTCAATTGCAAGAGCACTCTTTATATGTCATTCTTTCCACCTAGTTGTAGTATATAAATACTCTAAACTCACTGTAAGCAAAAAATTATTTTAATGAAATGAGTATTCATTTCTTGCCTGTAGGAGAAAGCAGTGGATCCTAAAACACGTTTACTTCTGTACAAGATGGTCAATGCTGGGATGCTGGAAACTATCACAGGCTGCATCAGCACAGGAAAAGAATCTGTTGTTTTTCATGCATATGGTGGAAAGTAAGTGTATTGTTTGTTACCGACAGCAGTTTTAAGTACCAGAGATGGTTTAAAAAGCAGAAACCACAAAAACATTTAAGCAATCTGTTCTATTTTCATTCCCAAGACTTACATTTTGTATTCATGAATATGCAGACAATAATAACATCTGAAAAACCAAATGGTACCAATTGTAAAGTAAAAAAAAAAAATCTCTGCTTTTCTCCTTGGAGATCACTTAATGAATGGCAACAAATCCACTGTAGCTTTATGTGGAAAAATACGTACTCCTTTTGTAAAAAAAAAAATAAATAATAAAAATCTTGATTTTTAGGAACTCTTTCCACTGACTGGCCTCAGACTAGGGGGCTGCCCTAGGAAAGATTTTTCTTTCCATACAGCTCGCTGTATTATCAGCTCCATCTGTGCAGTTCACTGGAGGTGCTGTTTGTTGCTTTTGGGTTACCTTGAGAATAGTGATGCTCTTCACTTTGCAAGTCATGCAAAAGGGTTGAGTTTTATGACAACCATACTGGAAGGATTGTAGTGCCAAACCCCAAACATTCATATATAAAAGCTTAAGCACAGAACTGTTATTAACCTAAATTGAATTGGTTTCCAGATTTGATAGAAAAGCAGATCTTTTACCCTCTTGTATTAAAAATTGCTGTCTTGCAATGTTTAAAAAAAAACCAAACCATGCATTTGCTTGTGAAGATGTGAATAGTTAACTTTGTTATATATTTGACTTTTTCCATGAGAAGTGCAACTGAAGATAAAGTTATACCTCCAGAATGTGCCATCAAAGTGTTCAAAACAACTCTTAATGAATTCAAGAACCGTGACAAATACATTAAGGATGACTACAGATTTAAAGACCGCTTCAGTAAATTGAATCCACGAAAGATTATTCGTATGTGGGCTGAGAAAGAAATGCATAACTTAACAAGGTAAGGGGAAAAAAATAAAAAGGGTAGTTTCCAAAAGCTTATCAGTTTCCTATCATAGAATCACAGAATGGTTTGAGTTGGAAGGGACCTTAAAGCTCATCCCGTCCAACCCCCTGCCATGGGCAGGGACACCTCCCACCAGACCAGGTTGCTCAAAGCCCCGTCCAACCTGGCCTTGAACACTGCCAGGGAGGGGACATCCACAACTTCCCTGGGCAACCTGTGCCAGTGTCTCACCATCCTCACAGTAAAGAGGGTGCTCTCTGTTTAAGGAAGATAGACCTTGTCTGGGAAGAAGTTTAGATTTGGGTTTTAGGCTAAATAGTATACAACCTGGCACAGATTCAATAAGCTTCTGGTTTCTTACAGTTTAATGAACTGCCAGCATCTTCAGGCATTTGGCAGCAGAATTTACAAGCCCATGAACTTAAAAAGCTCTAGCTGTAAAAGTAATTAGTTTTCAGTGAGTATTTTTAGACCTACTTATGACTTTAAGATGTGCATTTTGTTATGTGAAATACATATATTCAGTCAGTTTTCAATTTGATCTGTTTCAAAGACTTTTTGACTCTGGATCAAGTTTCTCACAGTTCTCTTAGGATTGGAAATAAGCAAGCAGGAACTATAACTGTAGGTGTTGGGAGGTTTTGTTTTGTTTTTTTTTTTCTTAATCAGTATTTATTTTCTGATCCACAGAATGCAAAATGCAGGAATTCCTTGTCCTGAAGTAGTTATCCTTAAGAAACACATCTTGGTTATGTCTTTCATTGGCCAGGATCAAGTCCCAGCTCCTAAACTAAAGGATGTAACACTAAGTAGTGAAGATATGAAAAAAGCCTACTATCAGATTCTTAATGTAAGACAATACTTATTTCTCCTGGTTGTGTGTGTGGGTTTTTTTTGTTTTGGTTGGTTGGTTTGGTGTTTTTTAGGGCAATAACTTAAAGGACAAATCAGCATTTATTTACTTTTCAGGATGCTTGCATCACTTTTAAGATACAGAGTCCAAAGGCTTATTTTGCTGCTGTTTGATGTGTGACTTAGAATAAATAAGAAAACATGCACTAAAAAAAAAAATTAAAAACCAAATCTTAATCTGAGTAGAAAACATGCTGGAACTTGATAACAAACTGTTGTTTAGCAGCAGAGAAATGATGAGCAAGTAGTCCTTTTCTAGAAGCAGTATGTGGTTTAGAAAGTTCTCTGAAGTATTTCTGGGTTTACCAAATAATTAATCTACAATGCTTAAGCACTCTCCAGTGAATAACCCCCTCCCCACTCTCCTTTTTAACAAATCTAGAAATCAGAATGAATTAGAATATTTCATGGCGGATACTTTGCTTTCCTATTATCTGCTGTAATTGGTTCAAACGTGTACCTGGTAACTGTCTACTCACTGTTAGCTTCTTGTAGACATTAAAACCTGCTCCCCCCAACCAACAAACCTAGCAACTTGATGGTATGAGTGGTCTGTGCCTCAAACATTGAGACCAGTAGAGCAATACAACCATGTTTTAAGTGAATAGGCATACTAGTTAGGATTCAGTATCTAAAACTGTCACTCCTTTCCTGTGTGATAGGGGTGAGAATGACAGGTCTATTTAGAGAATGTGTTTATCCGTCTCCTGCACTTTTACTGGTTGGCAAAGCTGACATGAGTTTACCAGACTGATTCTTCTGACTTGCCAAAGCTAAGCTCAGCGATAAAAGCTTAGTTTGCTGGCAGTTTACCAAACCTGCGATTTCCAGTATGAAACTTCATTGAAGACTTCGGAAAAAATGATGTAAATTGAGTGGGTGACTGGGGAAAGGCTTTGTTTTGTTATAGTCATGCACATGATACTTATTTGGAGTATAGCATACTTCATTCATTCATTTGATTCCTTGCAGATGATGCAACAGTTGTATAAGGAGTGCAACCTGGTCCATGCAGATCTGAGTGAATACAACATGCTTTGGCATGACGGGAAGGTAAGCTTGTTCTTAATGTGGGAAGGAAAGGTGTTGTCTAATGTAAAATATTACAAATTGAATTGCTGTCTCTCTGTGACTACAGGTCTGGCTTATTGATGTCAGTCAGTCTGTGGAGCCAACACATCCTCATGGACTTGAGTTTTTGTTCAGAGACTGTAGGAATGTTTCACAGGTAAGACCTCTTCATCTGACAGCCCTCTGTTATGCTGAATGTTTTTCAAGATAAAATTAGTTCAGAGCTAACTAAAAAATCAACCAATACAACTCTGAAAGATGATCACCACCACCTATATATAAGATTACTCATGCAAATTATCCATACTGATGGTGTTCTTCTCTGAAAGGGAAAAAAGCGTGGAAGAATAACAGTTACCACTGGATATTTTAACTCCTTTCAGTTATTTTTATCTGTAGGTCAACAAAAGCAGAAATGTAATTTGAATAAATACTGTAATTGTAATTTGAGGAGGGAAAAGAAATATTCTGCTTTATGTAGTGAAGTGTTTAATGTGTGCTTTTTATTGATTAGTTCTTCCAGAAAGGAGGTGTGGCAGAAGCGCTTAATGAGCGTGAACTCTTCAATGCTGTCTCAGGTTTAAACATTACAGCTGACAATGAAGTAGACTTCCAAGCAGAGGTATAGCTTTCTCTGTATCTAATATTTTAATTTGCTTAGCTATAGTAGCAATTGTAATACCTTAACTTCTCATGTTTAGTTTGTATGATTAGTCTGTGTGTGAGTATAATTTCAGCAATCATTCTGCATCTCTTTTTTTCAAAACTTGGTTATTTCAACCTAGTACAAATGTTTTCAGAAACTCAGATTGACAGACCTCTCTATCTGCTTTCCTGATCCCTGTGCTCCCAAGTATAAAAGTCTTCATGTTGCATATAATTTCTTCTTTCAGTGTTATGCAAAATTTAGTGATCTGTTTTAGTTTAAAAACTAGCTTTGTTGCCTTTCCTTATGTATGTTAAAGGTTGTGCAGAGAAAGGGAAATTGGGTTAAAAATAATAATTGTTCTACCGCTTCTTTTTCATGGTTTAGATTTTAACTTACTGAATTTAAAGTTTAGGCTAGCATTTTCAATTTTTAGGCCTAAAATCATGCTAATATAAATATGGCCTAGGAATCTTTGGTCACCGTTGGCTTTTAATTTTCAAATTTTGGCTGTAACTCTTCAAGGCGTGCATCCTGATACCAGACACTTACTTCTATAAGTTGTCGGACATTCCATACTTATTAATTAAAGTAAGGGCAACATGGTAATTATATTCTATGTGATTCCTAATGACAGTGTAGGTTTATGCTAGTTCAGCATGTGGTAGGTGGGAGCCTGTAACTAGTCAAGTCCTGGGGCCTCAAAAGTGAGGAAGATCCCTGTCACTGTTGCACCATCCTTACGTATCAGTTAATCAAGCAAAAACCACTTCCCTCACTGGCTGTGTTGTGAGCATTGGTGTGGGGTGGATTTTGTTCTTGTTGTTTTATGTCAGCTTTTATGCTTAAATTTTGTGGGAAAGACTTATTTTGCTGTTTACATAGAGATGAATTTGAGCAGCCCATCCTTAAACTTCAGATTTTTAATGTAGTTACTAGTAACTAAAATTATCTCCCCTGGAGTGCAAGAGGAAGTAATCCAAATATAACAATCTGAAGATCAAAATAAGCTACTGTACTGTATTACTTTGCAATAAACATTTAAGTATAGCTGCCTTCCACTTCCACCATTAAAAATGGCTGCAGTGGATTTGTAATCTTAGCGTTACTTAGAATTTCTCCAGCGCTGATGGATTGGCTGAGTTACAGCAGAGGGACCCTTCTGTACTTGGGGGGATACAGCTGAAGTCTTAAGAATTGTCCAGTCCTCCCTGCAACTCGTGCATTTCAGTTACATTGCATGAAACTACAAAGGAGCAGCACTGGTTTTACTGACTTGTTGAGAACAGATGGTTCAAGCTGTACTTGTACTATGTTGCCCCATACATGTGACTGAATCATTGAAACAGTGATATTGTACGTACCTGACAAGTCATCTAAAGCTGCCTTTTTAACACTGTTAGAAACATTCTGTTGCAGGCATGGTTTTATGATTTCAGCACTGATTTATTTTTGCCTTTCTAGATTGAAGCTTTGGAGAAGATGAATGAAGATCACGTGCAGAATCATGGAAAGAAACTGTCAATGTTTTCAAGTGATGGAGACCCACCTATATATGATGAATAGCACTGAGTGTCTAGCTGCTAACAGAACAAAACATGAATTTACTGCCTCTAACTATGTTGGTGCAGTGGTAAATGTCAACTGCCAATGTCAAGAGAGTGGTTGATTGGGAACACCACAATGGAAAACACAGCGAGCATAGGGTGATGCCTCAGTGGCTTTTTTTAACTTAGCCTACACGTCAGGCTGGCACTGTGAGAATGGATTGTCACGACCTCTCAGATGGTCTGGCAAATTCACTAACTGCCCAGTTACATCAGACTAATGTAGCTGAGGTGGTCGTATTTTGCATGATTAAGAGCTTATATTATGTTTTAGTTTACAAAAAATAATTAAAAACCATCTAGAAAATTCAAAATATTTAGTGGGAAAACACACTAGAAGAGACCCTCTTTTTTCTTTTTTTTTTCTCCCTATTCCTACGTGAAAAACTAATGAAAAATTGTGTATGGACACACTGTCAATCAGCCTCTTGTCCTTCTCCACCAAGGGCAAAATGAAAAGTCAAGCTATGTGCTGCAATCCTGTGAAAATGTTAATTTGACAAACTAGTGTCTTTATATATGCAAAACCCTGGACCTTTCCATTTGAAGTACATTTAACATGGCTCAAAGTATCTCTGTAAATACAATTGGGCATTATGTGAGAAACAGATTTGAATCCAGCCAGCAAAGGACTTCTTTGGTGTCACACCAGGAAATCCTGAGGGCTGCAGCCAAGTTCGGTTAGCTTTGCTCTTAATAGAAAAGTGGCTCCAAGAACTCAGTGTAAACAAACAAACAAAAAAAATCCTTTATTATAATTCTGTCTCTAAACTGAGATTCTGGTTAATGCATCAAACATTCTTACCCTGAAGATAATCATAGGCTTTGAAAACTAAATATTGTCATTATTTTTAAACAAAGCTTTTTGCTTCACACACAGAATACTCAAATTTGTCTTTTTTTCTTCAATATCAATCTTTATTTTAGCAAGGTCTAAAAATCTAGCAATATTTCTCTCCAAAACAACACATTTAAAGATGAACTGATGTAGTGGGAGGGTTTGGAATTAAGAAATTCTGATCAATTTCTTTTTAACTGATTTGCTTTGTTTCTGATGCTGCTCTTTATCAAGCAGAATAGTGTTGCTACATGTGACATTCTCACAGTGTGCTGTGAAAGTGATTTTTTTAAAAAAAATGTTGGAAAACTGGTGGTGAAGTAAAAACTTAAGGTCTTGTGGTGGTGGTCTTGCGTGGTTCATACATCGTACAGGCCTTCATTGGCTGTCAGTGCTACACTAAAGCAGGGTTAAGGTAGGATTTACCCTAGTTTGTTATAACAATAGAAAAATGGCTATTTTGGTGAGTGCTACTTAAATAGTAAACAACCTTGATGTTTTTGCCAACTTCATCCCAGTACTTGGATCCTCTTCCCTTTTCTAAATTAGAAGTTGTCTTGCATTTACCCCTTACTTTTGAAATTAAGGAACTTGCATCTTTTGGAGATGTCTGTTCACAGTTGCTCGGTGAAACAGTTGCCTGAAATAATGGTATCAAGGAAAGAACAGACTACTTGCTGAGAGGGAGGTGCTACAGTTATCTAACACCTTCAGGAAGACCGAAAACTTCTGTTGTCAAACATAACCAAATATTCCTCAAAGTATTTGCAGGAGAAGGCTTTTAATAAGAAAAGCATAGTCCTGTTCTAGACCTATTACAAGTTTCAATATTCTAATGTTTCTTACAGCAAAAAAGTATCTCAAAGCAGTTGCTGATAGCTTAAATCGTGCTTGTCAAGAAAAGGTGTGGATTGTAAAGGATATTTGCATCAAGTGAGAGGAAGAGAGAGCAGAAAGAAGTGGAAGTGGGGTGAGGGTGTTTTCTGAGCTGTCATTTGAAACAGAGGAACCTGTTTCTATCCTTGTGCTTGAGTGAAACCTCAGTTGTTGCTATCACTTAATTTCTTTCTAAAATCTGTCTAGTATGGATTTAAAAAAACCAAAACAAAACAAAAACCCAAACCTTAAAAAACCCCAAACAGAAACCATGTAAATGAAGCAGTGGTCCTCAGGTTTGTGATCTAAAGCTACTGGGCCTGTTTATATTGCCTAAACATCTTTTTACTTCCAGCAGGAAAACCGGCTCAGGAATTTGAGACTCATAAGAGCTCTGGGCACTTTGTCAAGTAGTTGAAAACAAGAAATTGCTAAATTTGGTCCATTTTCCTGGACCTCTTTGAAGTAACAGCTTCTAGGATTATTATTAAGCAAATAGAATCTTAGAAGCAAATCTAGATTTTTTTCATTGTTAAGTTCATCAATGGCCTGATCAAGCCATTGGCTTCATTAACTTTTCTGACATGACTATTCTGATAGCTGATTAAATTTTTGGCTAGCATGCAAGAAATTTCTTATTTTGTAAAAAAAAAATAAAAATAAAAAAAAATAAAAATATAAACTTCAAGGTAGTTTAAATGCTCTGGAAATGCTTGTCCTCCCTCTCCAGTGAACAGTCTTGTTTGATCAGGCAGGAGGGTGCTGCAGAACTTGCTGTAATTCCTGGTTATGCTGGAGCAGATGTTGGTGTGGCACTGTTAATATCTGGCGTTTCAATTTCTATCTTTCCTGTACTAAGATGTGACAGTCTAACTTTTAAATTGGTATGACTGCAGTCTTTTCCCCACCCCCTATTTTTTTTTATTTCCCTTATTTCCCTTTCTAAACCAGCAAGCAAGTATGTAATTGATGGTGTTCTCAATTTCTAAACTATACCGTAGGTTTTGCAGCTGGTGAATGAAGGTATTAGCCAGTGCACCAACCAAAAAAACCCATTACTAGTTTATTGTCCAGACTAAAATACAAATAAGCATAAATGCTGAGAAACAAGCATAAAACACTTCTAGGGAGGGTATATCCAAAACTTCCCTAGGCAATCAAGACTGTAACTTCAATAATGCTTTATAAATACCGTTCCTGAACTAAGGAAGATTTTCCAAGTATAACTTCCGTTCTCACAACTAGCCACTAAAAACCACTTTGATGCCCAAACCCTGTATCAACAGTGACTGCTTTTCAGCGATGATGCAGTGGGCACATTAATACAGAGCTCTGAAACAGTTGGTTCCTTTTTTTCCTCAAAAGTTTTGGGGTTTTTTGGTGTGTGTGGTTTGGTTTTGGGTTTGGTTTTGTTTTGCTTGTTTGCTTTGAGAAAGCACTATGAAAGTTTGAACCAACTGTATTTACTTTCCCTGGTGCCATGGCTGTTTTTACCGCGGGAAGCCAGCAAAGAGGCCCTTCCCGACGCTGCCCTACAGGGCCCTGCCGAAACCCCGGCGTCCCCAGGCCGGCAGCACCGCAGGCCGCGACAGAGGCGTGGGCCCTCTCCGAGAAGGGGCCGGTTCCCCCGGCAACAGCGTGAGTAGAGGCCCGGATCCAGGCCCTGCCGTTGCGGCCTCCGCCTTAGAGCAACTGAAGCCAACCGAACCGGTCACTTGGCCGCTTGACGTTACCTCGGTGCTCTGCTCCTTTAAGGCAGCCTGGTCCCGCGTCACGTGTGAGGGGAGTGTAAACAGGAAGCGAGCGGCCGGCCGGCTGGGGAGGGGACGTTGGGCAGGAACCGTTTAGGCGCCGGGTGCTGCCGCCATGAACCGGGAGCCGGCGCCGCCGCTGCCGGCGGGGGGAGAAGAGGGACCGGGGGGAGGGGAAGGGAGG
>NW_010195669.1:13270-56077 GCF_000695765.1 Mesitornis unicolor
CTATGCTCCCGTCCCGTGCCCTTCGAGAAGGCCAACCCCGTCAACTGCGTCTTCTTCGATGAGGCCAACAAGCAGGTGGGTGGCGAGAGGCTGCGGTCCCCCGACGATTCGCCTCAAGGCTGCCGGGGCGGCCTTTGTCGACCGACAGATCGTCCTCTCAGGACCTCGTCACCCCATCTGTTGTGGCTTCGGGCCTGTTGCCTCAGCCCCTCCCGCTGCTGCTCTGGTGCCTCTGCGAGGAGAGGGGTCTGGAGGCTCTCATAGTTGGGCTTGGTTTCCCTCCATCCTTTCCTCGGCCCTTGAGCATGAGGCTGGTTGTTCCCTTTCCTGCTGCTGGGTGGCTGGCTCGGAATCTGTCGTCTTGCTCGAAACGCTAGCACTTATTTTTATTTGTCAAATGCATCAACACAGACTGCATTTCAGCTGCTCTTACTCTCACTGCTGTAAGGTCTTTTTGGAGTTTTTCAGAGTCAGCACTTTCCTTCTGTTCCACATATCCCAACAACTTTGTCACTTTACTATTAGCTTCATTTCTCTGATTTGTTTTCCCCTTTTCAATTCCCAAAGCTCAGTATATTCATAAAAATTAATATTTGTAGCTTTACTCGTTGTTTGAGTGGGTGCTTTGCTTTTCATTTCTTGGCTTTTAAGCGTATGTCTGTGTAATATTCCTATGGGCTTCTGAGTATCCAACTCAGTATAGCTAAAAGATCCACAGTCTGTCATGAGGCACACATAGATGTGGATACGTTCTGGTAATTCCTGTAACTCTTCTGTGATCTCTGCATTCACAGAATTGAAACATTCAAGCTTTCTTTCTCATATAAATGGCAAGGTTTGCCACATGCAGTGTGGACGTGATCAGTGACGTGAGGAGAGGAATATTTCTGGGATGTGTTTTTTGCTGTTGCAATCTGTTCAGAATTGTTGGTGTCTTTTCTCTTTATAAACCATAATCCTTTACTTGTATATTGAGGACCAGTTAAAATAAGATCACTTAAATGTGTCTGTTGGGAGATACTACATCATATTGTGGATGTGATATAACTCGAGGGAAACTGGTTGTTAAGAGCTCACTTGAAGAAACTTACTTTTAACTGTAAATTTAATTTTCTGTGTTTTCTCACTGCTCTAGAAGTGTTTAATTTCTGATGTGTCTCTAAACCATTTGTAACCAGCGTTTCAATGACAGTTGCCCATGTGATCAGCCTTCTAAGAGATCTGTCATTTCTATCATCTCATCTTGCAAAGATTAAGAGAGTTTTGCCTTCATTTTCTATCTAAATTAATATGAAAAGTAGCTAAAATAATTATTTATCATGCAAGTAAGGCTGTGGACTTGCTTGCAGTTTACAGACTTGACACCTGTATTCCTGCTTGAGCATACTACACCAGTATCATGATTAATATTACAAAACAATGTATCTTATTCTGAGACTGGATCTGTGTGTCTAGTGCTTCTACCTGTACAGAAAGTACAAAGAAGGCATCTGCCTGACTTTCTTTTTCTAAGATCAGTAAAGTTTGTAACAGCATGATTTTTTTTTTAATGTTAAGTTTATTCCAGCTCAGCAATCTTATAGCTCTCACAGGTTTTGTACATATATCTGTGCAGTTGTGCCAAAGGAGTTCTTTAAGTTGTTAGTGCAAGTTGGCTGGAACTTCTTAGGTGCAGGCAAAACTGCAGGTTGCTATTAAACTATTCCTGTCTAAGAACATGTTCTGACAAGATCAAGCTTCTGGGTCACTGCCTCCCGCCGCTCCCCAGTCTGCAAGCTGATTTTTTTTAAACAATGCCCTGATGTCTCAGATACTTTTCCTAGTACTTGACTTAGGAAAATATGAATATATAGATTAAAAAAAGAGATAAAAGCTTATACAGGCTATCGCTGTTTCAACTTGCCCAGTAGTTCAGAACATGCCTGCAAGGCTGTTACAGTACCATCGTAAACCTGTCAACTCCAAACTCCCATTAAACTTGGAGCTCCAAAGGGAGGAATTGGTTATTTACTGAATCTCAGTATGAACTGGCAGATCTGTATAAGAACAAAAATTGTGTCTAGACAAAAATTAAAGGCATGACTTATAGGAAAGAAAGCACGTTAAGGTTATGATTATAACCTTATAAGCTTATATATAACCTTATAAGCTACAAGTATGTTCAAAACTTTTTAATAGGTTTTTGCTGTTCGGTCTGGAGGAGCTACAGGAGTTGTTGTTAAAGGTTTGGAGGATAAAATTCCCATTTCCTTCAGGTAAGGCACCTTCATGTTTGTTGTCTTGGGATAGAATTCTGCAGTCTTAAAATTATGTGGTACTTAGTCCCGGTACTCTGGAATTCAGGCATAAAACTTGTAAGTAGTTGTGATCATCTTTTGATGTTGTTCTTAGACATAATCTTGCAATTGAGATGACATGCTGTGTCCTCATGAATTTATAGGCTTAAGGGGGAGTGTTCTTAGGCCGTGGGTGCTTTTTTTTTTTTTAAACAGCAGTGTTTTATTAAAACACGCTATATATGTAGTAGAGCGTGGAGTTTCAAACTTGAGATCCCTACAACAGCAGTGACTTATCCAAGGACGCAGTTTAGCAAGTTAAACAAAGTGAAGTAAATTTAAATGTGTAGAGAACCATAATTTCTCAATTTCATACAGTGTGAAAACAACCTGAGTCCCTCTTTAACATCAGAAATTGTTCTAGAAGATGTGTCCTAATGGGGAAGCGAGTAGCCCTGTGTCAATTAGCAGCAGGTCTGGAAGTAAAAGAGGATGTTGGTGGGCGTCACACAACTCCATGCTCACTGGGATGGACCTGAGAACACAGGTTGGAGTAGTCCCACAGGCTTCCAGTTCCACATCACAGACCAAGAGAGCTGAGCATTTGTAGTAACCTCAGGTGCTAATTTGTGCGGCCTTAGCCTTGTTTCTGTCATGGATGTGTTCAGGACTTGTGAAGAGTGAACTGCCAGTATCTTCCAATCTGAATTTTGAATCCTGTAATCGTCGAGCAAGTTGTATTCAAAAGCATTTGCATTACACTTTTCCCCTCCTCTTCTTGTCTTTTTTGAGGTTGTATTACAGATTTCTGTAAGAAGCTATTTTAGGCTGTACTTCCCTAACTTCTTTTTCTTTCTGTGTAGGATGGAAGACAAAGGAGAGGTGAAGTGCATCAAGTTTTCCTTGGGGAACAAGATACTGGCTGTACAGAGAACTCTAAAGAGTGTGGTAAGAAACCTACACCCTGCAGGTAGGGAATTGGAGCTGGAAATTCTCCACTTAGAGTAGAAACCTCTGTGACAAATGTCCAAGAGGTCTGGTGGCTAATGACAGCTGAGGTGAACGTTCCTCTCATCATTCTGAGAGGCTGAACAGACAACATTGTTTTCTTCCTGGTATCACCATTTAAGAAAAATTGTCAGGGGAAGCCAACTCCTATAAAGAATTCCCTGGCAGGGGTGAAGTGGAATATAGTTAAGTTTTCCTTCTTTATATCTCAACCGAAATAGTTTGATAAACTAATGCCTGTTCTCCTGTATCTCTGTATGTATCTCGTCTGTGCTTCAAAATTGCTCACACACTTCATGGGCGTTTTTGCAGGATTTTGTGAATTTTATTCCCGATAGCCATCTGCTAGAATATACACAGGAATGTAAGGTAAGTTAAATGTCCAAAGCTTGTATGCTTAAGTGAAACACTAATGTCAGTTATGCTGGTGGCCTCTGCTCTACAAGGGAGCTAATTGAGATACCTTCCAAACAGTAACATGAAGGAAATGAGATATGTAGTCACTACTACCTATCTGAATTGATGTAAATGAACAGGGATTAGCAATACCATAAAAATATCCCGGTCCAGTCACTTTAATTCTTTCCTAGAAAGGACTGGTAATGCTGTGGAGACAATAAATGTTGAGGTTTGGGAAGGAGAAGACACAAAGTGCTGATGATACAAAAGCAGTGGACAGTAATTACACTAATGCCAGATCCGTTAATGTGGATGTTTTACCCTATTTTCACTGATAAGTGATAGTAAGCTATTCCTAGGTTGCAGGCTATGTTTGGTATTTCTAAACAACCTTTCTAGTTTTTTGATTATTATTTTACCAGAAACAAGTGCCATTGTCATTATTTGGTACTAACTAAGATAAATTACATTTTGGGGTAATAGAAGGCTAAAGGAAGTTTTTAAACACCTAATTTGCACAGATCCCTTTATTCCTGTAGACTTTAAAGCTGAAGCACCCTCTGCTTCATTATTTAGGATTATGTGTTTGAGTAAACCATTCTAGCAAAGTATTTATGGTAGTGTTCGGAGTGAAGTTGTAGCAAATATTTCCACTTAGTTCTCGATTTCTGTCCACAGAAGGAACCGACTTTTCACATCAGGAATTGGTTGAATTGGCAGTATGGTTTGAACCAGAAGAACTTGGCTGTGTTCAGGGGGAAAAGAAAATTTGACTGTGTAATAAACTTGTAAATCTTACATGCTGCCAAAAATTCAAGTCATACAGTAGTTGTGTTCATGCATAGTTTTGGGAGTCGTTACACAAGTAGCTGATGCATGCTGGGTGTCTAGTGGCCAAAGCATTAACTCGAGTCATCGGGTAACTAAATTGCCTTTGATCTCACATTCTTCGTTTAGTAATATTAGCTTGTCCGAGTAGTTAATTTTTCCAAGTAAAAGTATTTGTTTGCTCATTTGTTAAAAGACAAAGAATGCCAATATTCTAGGATTCTGCTGGACAAGTTCAACAGAAATCGTCTTCATCACAGATCAAGGAATTGAATTCTACCAGGTAACGCAAATAACTCCTCTAGGACATATTTAGAGATTTGAAAATGTAAATTTGTGACAGTATCTTTCAATTCCTTTCTTCTAGCTCCCTACTTGAGAAAGTGCGCTACTTGCAGACTACAATTACTTTTCTTTGAGAAGAATACATTTTTGGTGTGGGGGGAACTTAGCATTAACAGGTTATTTAGCACAGCTGGCACAGCACACCCTGAATAAAGGAGTACTCAATTAAGGCTTAATGGATGCATTTGGCTTGTGTGGAAATGAGTATGTAGATCTAGGATGAAATATCACTTAATGCAAAACAGATCAGCATTGGGGAGGATGTGTGCATTCTTAAAATGCAGCAAAGAACAAACACCTAGCTAGGTAGTGACACCCTACTGCAAGTTGCTGGCTTTCTGCTATGTTGATTTCAGTGTCTGAGTTGCAGTGTGTTATGTGTAATTGAATAAATAACCCTTTGTGCCATTCCTGATGAGGGATATTGTAAACTTCCTCCAAAGTTGTGCACTCTCCAGTAGTTCCAGTCCCGGAGCTAAGACATGGTGTTTCACATAATTACTGTTACTCCTAACTAGTACTAAAGAAAGTAACTGAAAAAGCAGCATTGTTTCCTGATCCTGAGCGTCCCTCCAGTCTCTCTGAGGGGGGAAGAAATGTATTTGGCACCTAAAAAGATTATGAATGTGATCCCTGCAGGTAAAAGGACCATATCAAATAAGTGTGTTTTTGAAGATAAATTATTTAAGCCCTTAAAATGAGGAGAATCAATTTATATACTGTCGTAGTTCTTAAATAAAAGATTAAGGAAGCTGAGGAGTGAGGGCAGCAAAGATATTGTAATAATTTTTTATTAAATCTTGATTAGTTATGTCAAGCTAGGTGTTTTCTCCGTTATGGACAGAACTTGTGCCTAGACCTGGGTGAGGGGGAAAATGCAGCACCTTTCAGCTCATTAGAATTTGAGGAGGATTTGATGTGCATTTCCATAGTAAATGGGGGCCTAAGCTGTAATTGTCGGGTTTCTGTTTTTTCATCTAGCACTGTAAATGCCCTTACACATAACTGTTTCTCACTTAACATTCCTAGCTCCTGTGTAGTACCATTTATGCCGTTGGAATTCTGATGGTCATACACCGCTAATATCCTGCATTTCCAGGTATTACCAGAGAAACGAAGTTTAAAACTCCTGAAGAATCAGAGTATCAATGTCAACTGGTACATGTATTGTCCAGAGAGCTCTGTTATTCTTCTGTCAACCACTGTCCTTGGCAACGTCCTGCAGCCATTTTACTTCAAGGTAAAGGGATATGTTCCTATATGTTCCCACAAACTTTTCATTTTGTGTGCTTCCATTTTTTGTGGCTGCTTCTTCACTTAAGTATTCTATTGCTTCTCCTGGATTTCTTCCAAGAGGTGCATGTGTTTATATCCTTATATGACAATAAGTGAAGGACAAAACAAAAATCAATATGGTATTTCCTAGGTGATGGCCTAAAACTAAGTAATTTGCTCGTTCTTATGTCCACTTTGGAAAGAGGTGTGTCCAGCTAATGTTGGACAGTTGACCTTGAGAAAGTAAAAAAACCAGTCACTCAGTATTTGATAACTTGAATATCTTTCAAGAGATTTTTTTTTTTCACTTAAATAAGTTTATATTAGAACTTTTACTATGGGCATTTGTACTCTGTAGTGTGGTAGTAAAGAAAAATTAAGGGCCTTTCACTTGTGGTTAAAACTACAACCTTCCAAATGTGAGTGGATGAGTTTGAAAAAGAAAGAAAAAAGGCAGCACTTAAGAAACAGCTGTTGTCCCAAGCATGAGAAGGCTTTGGTTACAGTATTTATTTCTCTTGGTGTTCTTCCCTGCGGACAACACTTAAGGTTGGGGAAATTCTCCTTTTTGGCTTGGAAAAAGTGTATAGGAAAAACTAGAATCTGTTTTAGCTTAATCATGCAGTAAGATGATTTTGAAAATGAGGAAGAGAACTACAGAGTTCATCTTGGTTCTCTCAAAGGATTAGAAAGACTTCTCTGGTAGCCTAAGGGAAGAGATTAAAAAGAAGCTTATTCAAATGGGTTTCCTGGTTTGATCTTGTGTAGTGTCTGTACTGGATCCTGAAATGATGTTCTCCTAGGTGGATGGGTGGAACTTAATCAGCCTCTCACAGCTTTCTTTTGTAAGACTTAGCTCATGCTCTCCCCTCCTTAACATTTTGTGTCAAGTTGTAGCTTGAAGCTAGGTATTTTTTTGTGTGTGTCTGCGTGTGTGTTTGTGTGTTCAGAAGGTAATCTTTAAAGACTTCCTGAGTAAGGTACCGTACCTAAATAACCTTTCAAAATAGCTCTAGCAAAGGATGTATTTCTGTAGCGTTCACACTCTGGAATGAGTTGATGAGAATGGGAAGTGAATTTCAGTAGAAGCTTTGGAAACTCTGAAAACTTGTTTAAAAATAAATTCTATAGGAAGAGGAGAGAGGAAACCTTGGGCAGGAACAGGCATAAGCTGTGAGTATGCAGTCATTGAAGAGTTGGAGCATATTTTGCTGGAAGAGAGAAAGGAAGTTGAGAACTGCTGTTTGAGATCTCCAGACCATTGTAAATGGGATCCGCATACAAATTTGTCTTGACTTAATTAAAATGGAAATATTTTGCTAGATGACACTGATGTTAAAAAATCATCATGATAAAGCTATTAAAATTACAATACCAGACGTGTTTAGGATCACAGTAGGAAAAGAAGTGTCAAACCCTTTTTTTTCTTTTCAACTATCATCATGCTTCACCTCATGGGGGTGCTATTGATACTTGAGACCTGTCTGTTTCAAGTCTTAACAACGGGTTTCTTTGGGTTTTTTCTGTTTAACAGAGTGGAACAATGTCAAAATTATCAAAATTTGAAATCGAGTTACCTGCAGCACCCAAGTCCTCCAAGCTCAGCCTTTCTGAACGAGATATTGCTATGGCTACAATGTACGTGTCTACTGAATCAAGCCTTTCTTGGAAAAGTGTGACAGTTTGGGGATGCTAAGACAGACAAGACTGTTGACGTGGTTGCACTTGCTTCTTGTTTAGCAGTACTACTGCTTTAAAGTGCTTCAGTTACTGCCTTGAACAAAGCATCTAAACAACCCTCTTGGGACAAAAAGGAGAAGAAAAACTAACTGAAGAGTCTTGCATTAAATTGTTCTTGATTTGTACAGAAATTTTGAGAGTGCTTCATTTTTGAACTGATACACGGGTAGAGTTGTTCTTAGTTGCCTAACTTGCATGAGTATAGGCTGCACATTGTGATTTGTCAAGTGCTATTTTAGTCTTTCACTTTTAATTGATTGATCACTTGACTTAGGTAATGTCACATCTGTTCTTTTGGGATAAAATGTATAGCTCTAACAGACTGGTAGAGCTCTTATTTGAAACTAATGCTTTAATCCTGTTGTCTCATTAGATATGGGCAGCTTTATGTTCTCTATTTGAGGCATCACTCAAGGACGTCCAATAGTACAGGAGCAGAAGTAGTCCTCTATCACTTACCCAGGTAAGAGCAGAATGAAGAATTTTACTGGCAGTTCACAAGTATGTAAGAGTCATTTGCTTTTCTATTTTAAATAGGCTTACTGAGCAGTTCTTATTTCCGTTTTCTGTAGAGAGGGATCTTGTAAGAAGACACATATTTTAAAGCTGAACAGGACTGGAAAGTTTGCACTGAATGTTGTGGATAACTTGGTGGTAGTACATCATCAGGATACGGAGGTGTGATTTATTTATGTAATGTCTTAACTTTTAAAAGTTGTGGACAGATTTTAATAATGATGCCTGTTAGCTCTAGAAAAAAATTTTTTATGTGCTTAGCTCTTCCAAAAGCCAGAGTATTTGCAGGAACAAACCATGAGGGTATAAGAGATTCAAAGTTACCCTTTTACCTTGTTGAGCTACCATTTAATCAGGGCTGTTGCTAACGCCTCTTTTTTCATACACTTTTTTTCTTCTCATTAGTTTCCTATGATACTTTGCTGCTGCACTGTGTAGACTTTTAACTACTTCTTAGTACAATGTGTTAAATTGGATACTGTATTATTAATCCTAGGAACTTCTTGTATCATACACACTTGGATGATACATTTCTGCAACACAAACTTATCCTCCTTTAGGTTGAAGGCCTGGATCTGCAAAAACTTCTATAAACACAGATGATCATGTATATGTAGTAGCATAGGTAGAACTTTCTTGTCTCAGTAGCAAGGCTTGATCAATGGCAAAGCTAATGTGGTGCTTTGCTCTGAACTTACAGAAAGGCTTTGGCTTCTATATGATCTTTTCTTGGGCAGCTTCAAGATCTGGGGCACATTATCTCATTAGGATGATTAGTTGATGTTTCAGTTACAATTCATGGCAATTCTACACATTAGGATTACCCAGAGCACTTATTCTCCAGCATTTTGGTCAGGCTGTAACATGACTAAATGCAGAAAACAGAATCAGACTGAACAGGCTAGATACAAATAGTTGAAGTTATGTTTTATTAGCACTGAAAGTGAAGCTAGTTTCCACTGTGCAGGGCTAAGAATGTGGTTCACACTGGGTAGAAGCAGTAGTGACCTGAGTTGAGCAAGACTGAATGGTGGAAGTGTGAGAATATCATAGGAAGATGTAGAATTTTCCTCACAGTTTCTAGCATCCATAACTAAGCAGTGAATGACATGAATCTCTTATACACTGTAAGACAGGCCAAGAAAAACTTTTTACCAGGGCCTGTAGTGACGGTTCAAAGGCCCAACAGTTTTAAACTGAACGAGGGTAGATTTAGGTTGGATAGTAGAAACAATTTTTTTTACAGTGAGTGTGGTAAAAAAGACCCTGGCACAGGTTGCTCAGAGAAGCTGTGGTTGCCCCCTCCCTGGAAGTGTTCAAGGCCAGGTTGGATGGGACTTTGAGCAAACTGGTCAAGTGGGAGGTGTCCCTGCCCATGGCAGGGGGGGTTGGACCAGATGATCTTTAAGGTCCCTTCCAACTCAAACCATTCTGTGATTCCAATAGAGAACACAAGATGGAAATGTGAAAAGCAGCCTCAATACATGTAAATGGTTGGTAGTTCACATTTGTGAATACTAATTTCCTGTTCTCAATTGCAGACTTCAGTTATATTTGACATCAAGCTAAAAGGAGAATTTGATGGGTCTACTACCATCCATCAATTTGTACTTCCACCTCGCTCAATACAACCCTATCAAATACCTGTAGCAGGTAGAACTACTACGTAATAAATGTCCTAACACTGTTTTCAATATTATTTAAATTGCATGCCTGCTGTTACAGAGTGCTTCACTTTTTAGGATGCTGGTTACTAACATTTCTATTGTACATATTTAGGAGAGGGTGAATTGCCTACTACAGAAAAGTAATGAGTTGTTGTTTAAGGTGTATCCTTCCCATAGTACTTTGCTTTTAAACTTCAAAGTTGATTGTGGTTTGGTTTGGGGGTTTTTTTGGCCACAGGTACAAAAGCTTGTGTATGTATTCAGAAGCACTTCATGCTTTTCTGGCTTAAGTCATGACTAACTAGGTCACATAAAGAGGCTGAAAGACAATCCAAGCTTAGAATAAAGTTTAGAAGTAACGTTAGGACTTCAGCACTTAAATTCTTCTTGGATTATTTTTCTGTTCTCCTGTCCTAGAAGTATAGCAGATAATTACCCTCAAGCTGAAAGCAGCTAAAAATAGTCCACTAGCATATGGCAAAGCAGTGTGGTTGTTTTTTATGGAAGAGAAAGATACTTCTATAGGAGTGATTGTACTTAATGATTTTGGAGTTATTAATATGACTGAAACTGCAGGTGGAAGTTTGTGTTACAGTTTAGGAGCAGAAAGTACAAAGCTTTTTAAGACAAAGTGATAACTAAATTTGCTGTATTTATATGTATGTAGAGTTACAGTACTAGAGATAGAATACTTCTGCATGCATGATTTCACTTGGCTGAAAAACAAAATCATGTTTGCCTTCTTGCAGTGTCAGATTGGCTTTGTAGATGATCTGGCTACACAAATGGGTATATCTTTTTTGCCTGTGTGCTGTAGGACTGCTATACTTGTTAAAACCCATACTTGCCTTTTCAGTGTAAGATTGTAGTTTGTACTGTTGTTAGTCTAGGAGAGCTGCCAGACTACTGCTCGTCTTCAACTGATGTTACTTTTTCTGCAGGTCCAGCCTCTGTGACAAGTCAGTCTCCTGTTCCATGTAAACTCTGTATCCTTTAAATACTCTACAGCTGTAAGGGTCTCACCAAAGTCTCATTCTATGAGCCAAGCATGGAAGAAGCTGGTGTTTGTTACCTTGACCCATTGAATCTAGCTTTAGCTGATTACACATTTATTTGAAGACAAAATAGTATGCTTTGTAAGAGTCTAATGCTTTCATAGAGTTGTAAATATGAAAATCTAGTAAATACTAATTAGCATATACCAATGGTATATATAGTACCCTATTTTGTGGTCATTTGATACATGTATGAAATTACTGAATAGATGCACCATGAAAGTGAAGATACAATTCCAAGGATATGGTTCGAGACCTTACAAGAAAAGGTGACAATAAAAGCATGTCAGGGGAATGTACAGTAATGTGAATTGAGTAGTAACAGTTTAGAATCAATTTAATATGCATGTTAGAACTTTAACATTTAGATTCTTCTTCTTGGATTGTGTTTCAACCTGATATCATCATCAGTGCAAGTGAAGGTAAGCAGTGAGCTGTTTGGCTGTACTATACTCAGTGTCAAAGGGTGGCTAGTTTCTACCTTCAGTGCACAAAGCAGTTTACAAAGTGACTAAAGCAGATGTAAGTAGAAAGATGACTACTCAGTAACAATAACTGAGGACAACTGCAGTTTTACTACAACTCTTCAGGCATAACAGTACTCTAAAACATACTTAGAAAGGCAAATAAACCATAATCTGTGTTCTCAGTTGAAGGGGAGAGAGGCTATACTGTATAAGGCAATTCACTTTGTTTTACTCCTTCAAATCAAGGTTACCTCTGGAGTCTTCAAGTGAAACTTGAACCTGTAGTTAACCTCTTGCTAGATAAAGGAAAACTAATGGATTTCCTTCTCCAAAGGAAAGAATGCAAAATGGTTATTCTGTCGGTGTGCTCTCAAAGTAAGTTCACATGCTTTGTTGGTCTTTTGAAAGTACAATACTGCTTATTCATAAGCATATAAGTTAGCTGGGCTGTTCTTTGATCTGAAATCACCTCTGAAGCTCACTTAGTCCTGTAAGATAGGTGCCATTTGCCTAGACTACCCCACAGTCACCATTCTAAAGGAATTATTTACCAGCATGAAAGAATTCTGTCCCTCTTTCTCCCCCCGTTCAGTTAAAATGCATGACATGACTAAAAGTGTTTCTTTAAAGCTCAGAATAAAGTTTAGAGGAGAGATCACTTGAAACATTTTGAAAATTTTTTTAAAAGGCAACATTAAAGCCCCTGGTTATTTCTCCTCATAATTTCTTTTTCTTTTTATCTTTTCAGTGCTCAGTGAGCCAGAAAGGAGATCATTGTCTGTGATTGCAACTGTTTTTGACAAACTGAATCATGAATATAAGAAGTACTTGGAAGCCGAGCAAAGCTATACTATGGTAACCTACGTTAGCTACAGCAGGTTACAAAGATAGGATGATGCTATCTGCAGTTCAGGTTACACCACGGTGAGGGCATGCCCTTTACTACTTGGGAAATGCAGGTCCTAGCCCAAGGTCCTGGCTGCTTCAGGCTCACAGCAGGTGGTCAGCTGTGCAAGGTGCACTGAGCCCTCCACTTAGCACCCTGCTGTGGCAGATGCTGCACAGCTCAACTCCAGTGTGACAAGTAGCATACCCCAGTGCTTGAAAGCAGGAAGAGGGTAGAAGCTCAAAAGCAATGTGCAACCCATAACTACCAAAATAGTTTCCAAACCCCTGATTTCATGACATACTGTACCACTGCACAACATATTCAGCCTTGATGCATCTCAGACTTACTTCTGTTAAAAATGCCAAGTTCAAGCACTAACTCATGTACTAAAAATCCTTCTAAAGCTGAGGGCTTGTGTCAACATAGTAAGTTTGATTAATCTCCTGGCTTTGAGGCATATAAGAGCATTTATAGAACTTTTAAAAGCAGTTTTAAATATAATACAAAATTCCACAGAATGCATCCAGTGTAACATGACCACAGCTGTGAATTTCCTTAGTAACAAGATGTTTATAGTTACGTTCCCAGTTTAAAACAGTCTCTGTACAGATGAGACCAACTAAAACTACAACAATGCTACAGTTTTGTTTTTAAAAAGGCTCTCTTCTTGTAGGTGGTAGAAGCAGGCCTGAGCAGAAGTAATCCACTCCTGAAGCGTCCGGTCCGCACTCAAGCTGTTATTGACCAGTCTGACATGTACACACACGTTTTATCTGTATTTACAGAGAAGAAGGTAAGTTACCTTTAAAGTGCTAGTTTAGCAGAAGTTTCAGAGCAGCAAACTTACATTGCTTGAAATTGCCTGCTTTAGGCTTTATTGTCAGGATTAGGGTATTTTTATGCCCATTCTTACAGGGCTGTCATTAACAGGGGAAGCTATGCAAGTTCCACTTAACACTTTTTTCTTATCCAGGAAGCACCTCATAAGTTCACTATAGCAGTCTTGATGGAATACATTCGCTCTCTCAACCAGTTCCAGATTGCAGTTCAGGTAAAGTCCTTACCTGCCACGTATATCTTGTCAATCCATGTAATTTCATGGTGTTTCAGACCAGTCTCGGTCATGTATTTAAGTCCTATACAGTACTACCTTCTAGACTGTAAAAACCAGTATTGAGACATACCTTTGGTCTTCTTCCTCCATTCACAGCACTACTTGTATGAACTGGTCATCAAAACCCTTGTACAACACAACTTGTTCTACATGCTCCATCAGTTTCTGCAGTACCATGTGCTCAGTGACTCAAAGCCTCTGGTATGTAAGACAAGTTGCTTCGATAAACTAGTGATGGAGGTGAGAAGCCTTCAGAATTTTGAAGTTATTTCTGCTTTTGCCCTAGGCATGTCTGTTACTGTCCCTGGAAAGCATTTACCCTCCAGCACACCAGCTCTCTCTGGACATGTTAAAAGTAAGCATTTCAGACTATAGTAGCTCCATGTCACATGTGGGTTAGACTTGTCAAGCAGTTTCCTGACCAAGCTTGAAGTGACTAGCTAGCATCTCAGTCATTTGTTAGAAGCATAATCTTACAGCTGTGATTGACTTCACAGAGACTTTCCACAGCAAATGACGAAATAGTGGAAGTTCTGTTGTCCAAACACCAAGTTTTGGCTGCCTTGAGATTCATCAGGGGTATTGGAGGACACGACAGCATTTCAGCCCGCAAATTTCTTGATGCAGCAAAACAAGCAGAAGATGACATGCTTTTCTATACCATATTCAGATTCTTTGAACAAAGAAATCAGCGGCTACGAGGAAACCCTAGTTTCACACCAGGTAAGCAATAAGCAGACCAAGATACTCAAGTTGTACAAACAGGACTAAGATGTGTTTCACTTCCACTCCAAGTCTGTTTTATAAGGTAAAACTCTTGGTACATTCCAGTCGTATTTTGGACTTACCTTTAAGCATAGTTCCAAAGTTAACTTGTCTTACCCCTTTGTATACCACAACCAGGAGCAGAGGCTGAGCCATACAGGAACTTGCAGATTAAACTAACCTGTTTGACTTGCAGTTGCTTGCACTGCTTAATTTTGTAAAGCCATTATCTCCAATGAGGGCTTTCTCCTGAAGCCAGGAACTGAGTCAAGAAGCCTTCTGAGTTTAGTTGTCTGTTTCCACAGATGAGAAAAATTCAAGGCCTGTTTTCTACCACTTCCTCTAATTTTAAAAGCCAAGCTAAACTGCTTGCACCAGCAACATGTTCTTAATCACTAAATAGTCCATAGGCACAGAACTTCACTCCAAGATATTGCACTGTGACAGTAAAAGACTCTCATGGATATGAGTCTGCTGGTTAGGTACAGAAATTAGATCAGACATCTGCTTCACTGCAGGAATACTTGTCACAGGACTGGAGATACAAGTTCAAAGCAGAGGAATACTGAGGTTAAACTCCTTTACTCAGGCATTCAAAGATAAGAACTAGTACTTATAAATGGAAGTAAGTGAAACTACACAATCTTGCTTCTCAGTTTGAGTTTTAAAGCTAACCTTCACTTTTATTTTGCCTTCCCCCCCATCCCCCTTAGGTGAGCACTGTGAAGAACACGTCACCTTCTTCAAACAAGTTTTTGGAGAACAAGCTCTCATGAAGCCCACAACATTCTGAAAGACTCTTCCACTGAAATGTATAAACTTAATTTATTGCATTTAAGTAGATTTTTGAACTACAAAATTGCTATTTTATAATAAAGTATATACAAGACATTTTGGCAAATAGTACTAAAAATATTACAACTTGTGATGGCTTCCCCCTAAAAATAGAGACAAAAATTGCATTGACCTGCATTTAAAATTAGTGTCAGTAGTTCAGCAGTCCATTCTCATACACATGTCACCTCAGTTTCGTTGAGAAAAAGCTATTCAACTTGCAATACAGCTGGTTTAGGTTTCTAGAAGAAAAAGATGCAACCTCTTGAGAACAGAAGTATTTTAGTAATCTTGCTAACACATCTAGTTTTAGTAATACTGTTACATGAGCCACACGTAGCATTTCCTGAGTTTAAAGCTATGTCCAAAGCTGCAGCTGGTATCTTCTAGTTGAGTCTGTGCAGGAGTCAAGTCAGTGGTGGTTACAGTGTGATAGTCATAGAATGTTGCTGCACTTCACTTCTTAAGACAGCTTGGGCCTAAGCCACAGTTCATAGAGTCCAGTGAACACTGTTAAAAACTAGAAGTAGAGAAGTCTCTCCCGTTCTGTACCTCTGCTCCTTTCTTGTGCAGCCCGAGTCTTAGCTTTATTTACTGATGGGCCTGGGTAAGAGAAAACAGAGTTATTCCAAAGTCTCACCATTACAGCAGCTCAGTCAGTCATCAAGACGCATGCATCATCTTAGTTGTCTAGGTCCAGCTTAGCACTGATACAACTTCAGAAACATGCTTCTACTCGGCTGTTAAGAGCTGTGAGCAGCAGCAAGGGCAGTAGGTAAATCCCCATCAGCCTTAAGCTTGTTAAGTAAGGCTCAGTTCAAGTCTGCTTTTAAGAACTGTACCATAGGCATGAATTTCCAAATTCAAGAGGACAGCATTTGGACCATCCTTATTGCAAAACGAGATCACTTCTGCAAATGCAGAAGCAGTGCCCCACAGCAGGTCTGTTGCTTCTACCCCCCATCCTGTCCCCAGGTGTAAGGACATGAATCACGCTGCTGTCTGTTGGGCCACATGGGCCTAGGCAGCCACCTCAGTGAACAGCAGCACAGTGCAACCACACAGGGCAGGCTGTGGTAGCCTCATTTCAGCATGCCTGTAACAGTGAGCTTGCACAGCCACCAGTCAGCCTTTGCTTTCCAACAGATCGGCTACTCAAGTGACAGGTACATTCATGCACAGCTTTCTGTTAAATAGGAAGATTTGCAAGGATGAAGAGAAAGTATCCACAGGTAGTGAACTACTTTTGTTTGAAGTACATTTTGGAGCAGACAGTTACATCTTTACCTATGTAACTAAGCAGAACTGGAAGAAATATTAGTCCATGTGTTGCTCCCAGCAGAACCATAGCTAGATACATCCTGAAGTAGAAGATCTTGAAGATTTGAGATTTCGAGAAAGCCAGTACTACAATTCCTCCAAATTTGGTCAGTGTGATACCACTGAAAACCTGTCAATAATAATAAAAAAGTGATAATTAAGGCTTCATATAATCCATTTGCTTTGAGTACTTAACATTTGTTAAAATTATGTAATTTGAGGCTCCTATATGCAGTATACTTCCTTACCTGTTAATCCTTAAACCCAAATCCAAGACCTACTCAGAAGAGTTTAACTTCTTGGTCCCATTAGAACCTAACACCACAGGCCAGGCTCAGTATGATTAAAAATCCACCCTAATCTATACAGCCATCTAGTTTTCGTTTAATTTTACTTCAAGCAGATACATGCACTGGACTCAAGTAAGGAACCTTGCTGGAATGTGAGATACTTCAGTAATGGCTTTCATCTGTATCACCAGAACATACTATTCCACCCCCATTCAGGTTGCTTATCTTAGTCTAAGTGACATAACAATACTGCCTAAATACTAAGCCCTATTTGCATTCCCAAAGCTCCAATTGCATCCCATCTTCAGAACAACCTTTCTAGTCACCTCTGAATATTCGGAAAAGAGAAGCACTTCAAGTTCAATAGGACAATTCAAGGTTAATCCAAACTGCTAGTTCAGCTAAGGCTTTTAGCTCTGTGCTCTACAATTAGTAGTAACAGCAGATTAGAAATTGAATCCTGATCACCCCCTGTTACTAGTAGAAGCCCAGGTTGACCTCTAGGAGTTTTAATCAAGTATTGCAAAAAGAAAAGGCAAGCCCATCCTTGTGACTTAAGGATATTGGCACAGTCGAAGTTGTAGCTTGGCTACTCATTTCCTTCGTACAGTAGAAACTTACCGAACTGCCCATGTGAGACAGAGCTGCTTCTGCACGCTCTACTCTGCTGCCCTTGGTACTAACAGTGAATGCTCTTGTCACGTGACTACAGAATTCCACAGAAATGCCACAACTCTAGGGAGGGAAAAGAAACATGAAAATACTCTTTAGATGAACACTTTGATGGTAAGGTCTCTACTATGAACTCTAGACAGGCTGGAGAAGTTCTAGCAGCAGTGGTCAGTTCCCAGGGTTAAAACATTATTGAAGTTACAAGCTCAGCAGTACTTGGTTAGTAGAGGCAGTTACAGGTACTGTATGGCATTTTACCAGCAGTCATTACTAATGGACAATTAATCTCATTAAACAGGAGCAACACTGGTGCTAGCACATCACAGATCTACTCCGTAAAACATAAATACAGCAGAATCCTTAACACTAGCCTATGTATCCTTATCTTGGGCATTAACAGGTTGCCCAGTGAGGTGGTAGAAGCTCCATCCCTAGAGATACTTAAGGTCAGCCTTGATGGGGCTCTGAGCAACCTGATTTAGTAACATTGTTCCTGCTTACTGCAGGGTGGTTGGACCAGATGATCTTTAAAGGTACCTTCCAAGCCAACACATTCTGTGATTCTATGAACAACCCTTTGAGGTACAACAGCACCTAGCCTATAGAGTAGCAATACAACTGTTGCTGCAGAAGAGGCTACCACCAGATGCAGTACAGCTTCCAGTTGAATTGCTGTGCAAGTACAAGGGATAGCTGTCAGAATAAACTTGTTTCTACACACCTTCTAGAAGAACAGTAGTGGAACTACCTTAACACAAGTGTCTGTCAAAATTTAGCAGAAAATACTACTTGGCATCATGAATATATACATAAGACACACAGAATTGTTCAAGACTTGGAAACAGAAGCAGAGGGATGTCTCGTTAACTTACCATGACAAGATTTACTAATGAAACCGCATTCAAGCTGATGCCCCAGAGCCACATCACTCCAAACATGTTGATGATTATCATAGCAATAGTTACTGAAACTATGACAGCAGCCCATACTTCAAAACCAAGCAGCACAGTTGTCACCAAAAATATCGATCCCAAGGAGATGCAGAGGTTAAAGATAGCATCGTGCACAATTGTCAAGTATTGTTCATAGAAGACGTAAAACACGCTGTGGAAAGAAGAGAGGTTGTAGTTGTAGCCATCTTTGTTGTTATATACAGGTTAATCATGCAACTATTAAACAAGCTGTACTTAAAGCAAAGGCAGCTGTGATGTCAAGTTTAAATAACTTAAGTCTGAAGTCAATGCACTCACATTACAGCTTGCAACAGCCCAGGTCAACAGATCTGCTGAAGTTAGAACTATTAAACTCTACTATGAAAGCCAGGGAGTACCCAAGCTGAAGCCAGAGCTACCTTTGTGGTGGAGGGCAGGTTTCTTGATTTAAGTTAGTCATCAACCACAGTAAAGAGAACTTAAGTTGTGGATGTAAGTTGTATTTCTGTGGTTTTACTAAAAATTCTAGAGTCTCTATAGTTAGAGAAAAGACAAGACTCAAGTCTCTAACATGTCATTAACCAGCATCTTTTCTTAGTGACACATATTCAACTTGAGGAACTAAGGAAAGAAATATCTAAGCATACCTGTAAGGAAACACCCGATAGTTCTTCTCTTTGATGCCCATGGTTTCAGTAATGTTATCTGCTATAGCCCGAGCTTTCTTCATAGCATCAATAAAATCAGACGATTTTTTCAGCACAGTATGGTAAGTCATAAAATAAGTAGCTCCAACATCAGATTTGTTGTTTATAAAGTTGACAGCAGAGTTATATGCAGCGTGTCCTCTATATAAACACAGTAACATATTAGATGTCAATGTCAGTAAGCACCATTCAAATATTCATTTTTGACTTACCTTGTTTCTAACAGTTTCCAAAACTGATAAAAGCTTCAGAGCACAATACATTTCAAGATTGCACAGGAAATACTAGAACAGACTGACAACTGACTAGGGGAAAGCTGCCATTCCATTTAGTTGATGATGCATTTGTATTCCCAGTTCTGTTTCAGAAGGTACTAGAACAGGTCAGATAGCAATGCCCTTCTGAAAGGCATACAAACATTAGATTTCCAGCCTCCCAGACATGAAAAGAGAGTCCCTCTTCCAGAACAAGCCTCTTTGGCACACTGGTCTCAGCAAGAAAGAATACAGCTCTTACCCTTTGCCACATTTAGGATTAGGGTTGTCTGATAGGAACATTGGCAAAAATGTCATGAAGTCTTTGCCCTGTGGTCTCTGCTTGCCTTCTTGAGTCAGTGGTCGACAACGAGTGCAAGATGGATCAGTGACTGAAGAAATACAGGAAGAAGGTCAGCTACAGGATCAAGTATTCATTGTCATAATACTAGTAACTTCTGACTTGCAATACTACAGGATACAATTCCATACAAAGCATTTTATCTGATAAAGCTGATCAGCCCTGAAATTCCACATAAAGTCTGTAATCCTTTGTTTTTATTACTACTAAGACAAGAGCCACCAGAGAACTCTGTTACTTGTGCACTACCTACGTTAGACCCAATGAAAATTATACCAAACCAAAGGACCCAAAACCAAAGCACTACATTTGTGTGCTCTAACAAAACCTGCAAAAGGATCAACATTTTTATAACGAGTTATTTTTGGAATGGTCATGACACTGGCTGTCTAGGTAGGCTGTCTTCAACCTGCAGCATTCCAGCAGGATGTTTAATTTCACTCAAACAGCAGTTCAAACAAATTAGAGGGCAACTCAAGAGGTGCCTGGTTACTGTAAGAAAAGCTATTCACCTGACTCATACCACGATAAAATGTTTGGCTGTGACACAAGCCAAGCTAATTCCCTAGCAACGAGACTGATGCTAATACCTGAAGCATTGCAAAACTGTCCAGTGGTATTGTAGACTCTGCAACAGGATGACTGTGGCTTCACCCAGTCAAAGTAGTCATCAATCCAGGACGATGGGGCATAGCCTATCCTTGTGCTAATAAAATAATAAAACATATCCATCATTTTACGTTACATTTCAGAACGCATCCCTTGATCTTCCCAGTGCTGACTCCATGTCAACTCATTCTGGTCCAAACTACTTAGCTCTCTGTAGTCCCCTGCTCCAGTACCCCATCCAAGAGCCAGTCTTGCTCATAACAGGGCAGCTAGCAAACAGCAGGAGCTTCTTCCCTGTGTTCAGGTTCCACTGCCAAACTCAGTTTTCCATCCCCCTGTCTGCTCTATGCCCCATCTTATTTCAGATATTGTTTCCTCAGATTTCAAGCAAGGCTCCTCCTTTGGTTAGGCTGAAGTACAACCACTGAACTACAGCAGAAGGAATTAGGAAAATACTTTCTTCAGTTGTTAGCTACTGAACTCCAGTTACAATTCCTGCTTAGCCTTGCTAGGCTAGGCTAGTTTATCCACCAAGTTTAGAAGCTGAGCATGCAAGTCATTTTCTAGGAAAGCTTAACCCATACTGAGACTTTCATGTGTTTTAGTTCCTACAGTTCCCAGATTCCTTGAAGGATCAAGCCCCTCTTCCAAACCCAATATATCCCACCAGTCCAGACAGGTTTTATCCTCATTCTAGGAGATTGCAACAGCTTCCTCCCTTCCCCTCCTGCTCCTCAAAACCACAGTATCAAGCAAGTACAATAAAGTGTCAGTAGTACAACCAACAGCTGAACCCAAGTAAATTAAAAGGACACACTGGTCAGCTAAGTCTCTTCCATGCAACTGTGCAGAGAAAAGCATGAAATACTTACTAGCTACCGATTTCTGCAGCATTGAAGACTTGCTGGACAAGTGAATCATTATTGCATCCCATTCCACCACACACCATGTTCTGCCCTTCCAAAGAGGTGTAGTTGTGCCCTTCTTCTAGGACAAAGTAGACAGGAGGACCTGCATGCAGGTACTTGCTGAGATGGCTGAAGTAATCCATTACATAGGAGTCCTTAAAGGGAAAGTTTTGAATTACTATCACGTAATGTTGAGGTAGCACAACAAGATATCAAGGTTTCAATTCAGCCACATATTGCTGAAGAGTGACATGATCTTAAGACTTACATCTGGCATTGAGAGAGACTGATCCAGTCCAATCTCTACATTGTGTATAACTGCTGTACTGAATGATAGAACACCCACAAACATCGCTATCTGCAAAAAACCAAATTCACAAAAGTGAGAACTGCGCAGAAACAACATGCAATAGCAGTAACTCAGTAAGGTAATAGTAACCATGAAAAGAGAGTCTAGTTTAAGTATGCTACCCAGATTAGTACAACAGTGGCAGTAAAATCCAGCTACTCAAGAGTTCCCTTTGGAGCCATAAGAGAAAATTTATACTTAGAAGGCAGTAGTGAAAGACATGCCAAGCACCTTCTTTAAGAACGCACAGTAACATCAAACTGAATCATGGATTCAACAAGAACACTTCAGATTTATGCAGTGTAGGAGCCAACGTGTACTGATTTTTGACATATCTATCATCATAGAATGGTTTGGGTTGGAAGAGACCTTAAAAATCATCCAGTCCAACCCCCATACCATGGGCAGGGACACCTCCCACTAGACCAGACCACTCAAAGCCCCGTCCAACCTGGCCTTGATACTTCTAGAGAGGGGGCATCCACAACTTCTCTGGACAACCTGTTTCAGGGTCTTGCTACTCTGAGCAAATAATTTATTCCTAATATCTAGTCTAAATCTACCCCCTTCCAGTTTAAAGCCATTACCCCTTGTTCTATCACTACCTGCCTTTGTAAAAAGTCCCTCCCCAGCTTTCTTGTAGGCCTCCTTCAGGTACCGGAAGGCTGCCTAAAGCTGCCATTTGATTGTCAGTAATGCAACTCTTAAGTCTGGGCCTAAAACAATCCAAGGTCAAAACTCTGAGATCTTCAGGCTCACTACACTTGTATTAAAGTTTAGATGACTGCTTACTGTGAACAGAGTATACATACTACTATTGGTCTCATCCAATCCTTAAGCAGATATGGAGAATACAGATTTTTGAAGAACAGAAATAAGATGTTCTCAGAACGCTGGACTCCACTCATTTCTTCATTGCTTTTGATGCAACACAGAATATCCAGTCTGTTCCTCTGAAAATTGATTAAATACCAGGTTCAGTACAGTTCTGCAGAAGATGTCATCTATATTACACTGCAGATATAGATGCATGTATACTTACCTCTTGACGCTTGATATCCAAGCCCAGGAGACTTACAAAGCAAGTGACTTGAAGAATAAAGTCTATGAGCACAGCCATTCCAGCAAAAAGGGAGAATGTGCGAACTGCTGGCATCGTAGACAGTGTCCCTGAAGGAAGTGACCCAATTTGTTAGACAAGCAAGCTCTTTTTTCTTAGAAATGCATGAGCATTTTCTAGACAGATATCCAATGTAAGTGTTCGCAGGACAAAGAGCTTCTCTCTCTAGAGTAAAGGAAACAGCTGATACGAGCCTGGCTGCGATTACTGTCTTTGATCTGTTCAATGGCATTAAGGCTGTGCAAAGAAGTGATTAGCTTTAAGATGTTTCTCAATTCCAGAGTCTTGGGCAGGACACACAAGAAGGTAGTTAAGGAGTGCTGTCAAGCAAGATCTTACTTCAATATTAAGTCTACTTCAATATTCAGCCACTAAATGCAAGTTGAGTCAATGGCAAAACATACTCTGAGTAAACAAGTTCATTATGAAAGAAGTCAAATTTATACTTGAAGGGTAACAACATAAGATATGCCTCTAACACATACTGCAAGAGTGAACTTCAAACAATCCGTCATAGGGGCATTCTTCTAAGCAGTGGCAAGATGACTGAATGCCATGTAGGAGCTAGTGCACCCTAATACTTGATATATTACTAAGGTCAAATTTAGACTTGTCAGTCAATACAAATCAGTAAAAAGCTCCAGACTTCCAAGGTGAAGAGCTTGAAAGATTCAGAATTACATCTTTTTAAACTGTGCCAGTCTCAAAGTTCTACAATGCCTATCCTTAGCAAAGGTCAAGTTAAATTTGATTATAGCAACAAACAACTAAGCTAAGCTTCCTCTGTATATTCTTGCTTTGTTTTCTATTTTAGTTTTGCATTTATTCCTGCAACTTGCAGGTATGATAAGGCTCTTATCTTTAAATATTAAAGAAGTCTTACCAAGAAAGAATGCCACAGTCTCCGAAAGAGAAGAGAGAAACATACTGGGTGCCACATCTCCCAAGACTCTGCCAATCTGTTTATCCAGAGTTTCACCCTGAAGACGTTCATCTCTCTATTTAAGGCAAAGATTTATTATAAGTAGGAATCATGCAATTTAGAAAGTGCTTTCATATGGCTTTAAAAAAAAGCCCAACTCTCAAACATCCAAAACTATCATTTATCAATTTACTGCATTAATGTGAGCTAGGGAAAAAAAAAAGCAGAGATGCTCCAATATAAAAGCAGCATGAACATCCCCTGTTGCCTTGCTTCAAACTTAAAATACAGAAGAAAGTTCAGTACTTCAGCCAAAACCACACATTGGCCAGAGGCTTTGCCTGTTTCAGTGGGTTACTGAGCTTGTCAAATTAGAAAGCTGATTACCCACTAAGACTTAGTGTCAGAAGTCTCTGGTCTGAAGCATGCAGTTTAGTCCATGATTACTGCTCACAGTACACTAAAGTTACAAGTGATCGAAAGAATAGTCAAGTTCTACAACTACCAGAGAATGAAAAAAATATTAAAACATTTAAAATATCCATTTGTACATCATTAGTATACGGACCAGGAATTGTTAATAGAGCTTGATATCAACCAGCAGTGAGGAAAAGCAGTTGTTTTAAATGTGGGGTTTTTTTGAAGGAGGGGTGGGGGAATGAACGTATCATCTTGGCTCTCTTCAAGACCACTAAATATTCTGTGAGAGTCTATGGCTGTTTAGACTGGGCTGAGCACTGGAATGCAGAAGACTTTCTGGTCCATGTTAACAGCTTTTGAAGCCAACAGGCACATGTAGAAAAGTCTGTATGAAAGAATACATACCTGCAGTGTCTGGACTATGATGAAAATGTTGTCCACCCCAATAGCCAGCACCAAGAAGGGAATTACTTCTATCACAATCAGTGTCAATGGGATTCCAAAGTAGCTGAAAATGCCTACAGAACATGCCACCGAGCTCAGTACAATCAGGATGCCTGCAATGCCCAGGGAGATCTTTGAATCCACCTAAAAAAATTGTAGTGGCCGTCAACCAAACCAGCATCACACAGGACAGACTATAGCAAAGCTAAAAAGCATTCTTACATTTAGTGTAGTTAGCAGAAAGCGTACTTATCTGGTTCTTTTGAAGATCCAGATATTAAAAAAAATAAAAATGAAGCTACAAGCCTTAAAGTTTAAGTTAACTGTGTAACTGAAGTGAAAATAGACTTAATTGAGGTTATGAAGCACACAAGTTGTCAAGTGTGACAAGGACAATGCTCCCACTAGCTCCCGCTCAAGGAAGAATCTATGCTTTACAACAAGATTGAATATGAGCAGTTTGCAAAAATATTTCAGTCACTTAAAGCTAACAAGAACTAGTCAGCAAGCTGTAGCTTCAGTGTTTATAGCTATAAGAACTATACACATACCAGCAGTCTTCCACAGCTCTGGATATGTCCCAGGGCTATAGAGATGTACACAAACATTACAATATAGCTTATCAACACAGTGCCAATATCGCTGTTGCTTTCACGATTGATTTCATCTTCAATACTCCGTTCCGCAGAAAATGATATAGTTAAGTTTGGATTATCATAGTTCTTCAAAAAGTTAATAAACCTAGAAAAAAAAAATCAGTCACACCTTAAAGGATAAAACATCTTGTATTAGAAAGACTTGGAATTCAGCTAATTCCAAAGGCAAATTTAAGTCTTCTGTGTGGTACAGGAGTGCACTGTGGCCAACAGTACCTTGAGAGACATTCCTCATTTTTAACAGGGGTGCTGACTACACTATCCCTAGAACTCTACTTCAGGCACTAGAAATACACTATGCTGAAATACTTTCCATGTTCTTTCCTGAGTTTGAGGACAATCAGATATCCTCCATAAGCACAAACTATTTCAAAGCATAAGTATAGTTTTCTTCAAGACCACAACTAAAAGTACACATATTTCATATGACTGCAGCTTGCTAACAGTACTTGAACAATTTGCTAGCCCTTATTTCAGTTCCCATAACTGAAGAGAGGTGCCTGTGACACAAGCAGACACTAGTTGTACTTAGTCTCATTTTCTAGCGCAGTATGTTTTTATCCAAACTGTTCGCTAGAGTCAACATCAGGCCTTCAAGATGCCGAAGATGATGAAAGCTTTAGATTCTTATCTGGAAGACTCTCATAAAAATTACTGTTTAAGAATTACAGGTTAATGCTAGACCATTCAATTGGTAATGGTTCAGTATACTGAAGAGTCTACCGATATAATTTTAGCCAAAGTGAAACAAATCAAATCCTTTCTAAAGTTACTTCTTATCTGCAAGTACTACTGGACTAGATGGTCACCAAGAAGACTAGAACCTCTCTTCTCAAAACAAATGAAGTATGGCAGATAAAGTGAAAGTCTTATGGCCAGTACAGTCTGTCCTTAACGTGTTTTGTTGCTTCTCATTTTGTCTCTGTAGATATACTGAGAAACTGTCAGTGCAGTACAGGTGCTTTTTGTGTATCAACATGTAAAGGTTGCTCTAAGTAATGCATGCATTTCAGAAACCTACTTACTCTTTTTCCCATGCCAAAGCTTTCATTAGCTTTCTTGAGTCATTGTAGTAGTTGTTGACAGGAAAAGTAATAACAAGAGCTGTAGCATTATTATAATTCTCATCTATAGAATAGGGAAAAAAATTCAGGCATTACAAAACAGAGCTTACATTCCAGTATAGGCAGGTACAATTAAGTTTAAAATTAGCATTTTCCAAAGCAATCCCATCCCCACAACTCCATTAAATGCAGTCTGGCTAGCAACATCAAGTCCTCAAAAAACACTACCGAAGTAAGAACAGACATTACTGAAATAAGAATGGAAGTTGATAAGCACTGCAGATCACATTCAAGAGTAACCATTCATTATTTACCATGTTGCTGGCACCCCAGCATTAAGTTGTTGTATGGTTATTATATAACAAGTCCTTATGACACCCATCTAGTGAGATAACAGGATGTGTTTTCTTAAACATGCTGCCTCTTGCATACTTAGGTTTTACCCAAAGCAAGTACCAAAGCCTAGTTTAATCAAGTGCTTCCCTTCAAAGGTTGATTAAGTACATTTAAGTTTGATATCTATGAAGTTATGTTTAATTGGATAAACTGCTTCAACAAAATTCTGGCTTCAGAATAATTATGAAAGGGTTTCCTTAGTGATCATCTTAAATCTATTTTTAACTGCTTTGTCAGATCAGTGACAAAACTGACTCAAAAACAATACACATGTGTATCCCAGCATGTCACCTTGAGATACTTCATATCTTTATCCAGTCTCCAAAAACTAAGGATCCTTCTGAAGTCCCAAAACAGACTGAGCACTTGTGTACTCGGCAACAAGTATGTTCCAGTAACAGACCATTCTAGAAGTACCAAATGCAAGCAGCCTGCCTCCAATCTCAGCACTGATCCAATGAAAAGTTAAAATATCCTTACTTACTGAAATTTTAACAAAACTCCAGTTTCTCTGAAGTGCATTAAAGTGTGTTGAATGAGAATGTACCTTTAGTGCCAAAGGCAGCACACAAATATGTACTTTCGAGACAAACTGAACACTGTTTTGCTACCTACCATCGTATCCTCCCAACACCAGCCATGGAAATACAGGTCCACCAAATGTTCCTAAGCAGGGATCATGAAGCAAGCTTGTGTCATTCAGTGATGCTGGAGCCCTAAAGAGATCATCAGCAATAACTGTTAGCTTCTGCTTGACAACTAAGGTACAGCACTACAGGACAAAAGAGTAAAAAGCTGTTGTGTTAGCACTAACTATCAAGGGAGAAATGAGATAAGACAGCTACTGATACATTGCCCTTGTGCTATATTTGCTTTAAATTTATATACAATTTTCATGGTGTTTTCTTTATAGCTTCTAAGACAAGGAGTGGATTCTACCCAACTGAACTATAAACTGAAGTGAAAGCTTCAAAACTGTCTTCTGTATCAGAAGTCTACTTCTCAGAAGTACATGTATAAGGTAAAACATGTTTAAGGTAAAACAAAGCCAGCATCTGCACCAAACCATGCTTAACCCAGAGCCAGGTTAAAATGCAACTCCTGCTGAAGTACTAAGACAAAGAAACAGAAGCAATCTATACTCATCTGCAGTTCCACATTGCGAGTTTAAAAAGGGGTACAAGAAGGTTCAAGGGGGCAGTGAGAACTAGCTAGTTTTGTTTGCCAGCAAGACAAAGACCTAGTTGGCCTACAGTTAGAAAACCATGTAATCGTACTGCTTACCGAACACAGTATAAGAAGTGAGTGTGGTAGTCAGCATAGACAAAGAACTCGTCCCCAATCGTGTGATCTAGAACAGAATGACTGTTCTGAAAGTAGTTGAGTACGCTCAGTATCGTGCAGTTGTTGTTGTAAGGAGCAAGAGGAGCCAGGCAAATGTCTTTCAGCATTACAGTCTCGTTGTCAAAAGTTGCAGTTATGTTGACAATTGCATTCTGTAAGTCCAGCACCTTCAAAAGAACACCAAACAACAGTTGAAGAGCAGCAAAAGAAAGCATTTCCCTTGCAAGACAGGACTTAAGTGCATGCTACATTCCTGTAACTTTCCAAAGGCAGGGGAACACATCAGTAGAAGCATATGACTAAATCTCATTATTTCTGTGTTCATGCTAAGAATACTTACTGGGACTTTGCTTGCAAGTCTACCTCTAACAGAAGGTGTCAAAAGACAAGGTTTTCAGCAAAGAGCCTTTATAGCTAGACTAGGATTTTTAATACGAGTATCTAGTGATTGTTTTGATAGACACATGGCATTAGAGATGGAAGTCAAATCCATATGCTTACATCCATTAGGTAGGTTTAGGTCGTTGCTCTTGGGAAGTCCCAATTACCTGGTGGAGAATCTGTTTGGTAAGTGGAGGCCCAAAAGGTACATCTGCTCCCGATGGGTAAGGTGAATAGGTGTCTGGATGACTGTTTGGTGCTTGAATAATAAGTTGTTCAGTACGAAAGAAAGGCCCAAAGTGTGTGTCAAAGTACTCCTTCTCCTTGCGAGCTTGGCTGCTTGGAGCTGACCACAGATCTACAGGGTTTGTAGTTGCTTTAACGTACATGAAGCCTGAGCAGCACATTGCGATGAAGACCACAGAGAAGAGGATAACAGGACGTGGATTTCTGACACAGAAAGCACCCCATGATGTGAATGTCATCCTTAAGCCATTCTCAAACCTTTCACCAAGCCTTTCACCACAGGTAACTTTCCCTGTAACAGTAAGTATTTGAGAAGTTAGTTACACAGCATTTTCTTGAAGTCCACTAGGAAAGGTAAGTTGTATTCTAGCTCTGTTTGTAGTAAGCACCAGAAACTATGTTTACACTGACAGTCAGACCCAGAGACCAATCCTTGATTGAGTTAAAGGGGGACAGAAACCAGCTTGTACCTAACATTGCCCCTTCTAATGCAAAATTGTCTTTGGCTGCAGTAGGTATCACCAATAAATGCAGGAAGCATCTAAGAGATACATAAAGTGTTAAAATGCTGCTGCACAAATTAAACTACATCCTTTCATGGCGTGCTTTGAAGGGATACATGGATGGATCAGAACATGATCACATTTATTTTAGCATCATGTTGTCCTCTTTGCTCCCAGCTACAAAACACTCCAGAACTTCCTATTAGCATAGGTAGACCCATAAACCGCAACCAGGGCTTTCAGCATTTAGCAAAATAGGGTTATGTACTACTTTAAAAGAGAGATACTGGCCAAAAGACCGAAGCAAAGCCCTGTATGAATTAACCCCTATTATGGATTATAACCTTGAATGAATTACATGGCCTAACCAAAAAAATTCCAAAGCCCGTCCATGGGAAGGGGATACGCTTAAGCTGAGTTAATAAATCTATTACTTGTATCCAAGACATACCATTGTCACTATGGGAATTCACAGGAAAGGTTACATTGCTGTCAATTGGTGTGTACTCTGAAACAAAGTGCCGCCTCCTACAAGACAAGAAAAGCTATGTTATGTTGCTCCCCCAAAAAGGTTCTTTTAGTATTTGTACAGTAAGAATAGAGACCAATGCTAGTAATAAATTTGATCTTTGACTCCTCCAGAAGCTATAGGCACAATATTCCCCCTACACCTATCCACTCAAGAAACTTCATGATCCTTTGATACAACTTAGTCACGTCAGCTGTCTTAATAACCTTTTCCAGTTTGGATCAAGTACACATTCTTTATGCATATTTAGAAGATGAGTAGCACCAACAGCACAGAAAATCTCTTTAAACTGATCATAACTTAGAGTGATAATATTTTGCAAGAGATACTTGACTTTATCAAACTACTTGAGTTATACCTACTTAGCCTGAAGAAACAAGAAAGTGAGGAAAAAGCAAAGGAAGGTACTTTGCTCCTGTCCTGAAGACAGGCAAGTTATAGCACAGAACACTTATGATAGACCTATATTGCTTATACTTATTCCTCATACCCAGAGGAGTAGATAAGTTAAACAGTCTCCTCATGGTAATCTAATCAGACCTCCAATTATGGCAGGATGTTTTAGGCTATGAACCAGACATCTCAAACAACCTTACCATTTCATGTAATTTACTGCATACATTGCCTGGCAAGATAACGCTACCAAGCATGTCATAAAAGTTTGTTGTAACCACTGGTTTTTTTCCACAGATCTAATTCTTGTTAAACACCAATTTCACATTCCTTGTCATAACTGAATAATATTAAAGCTGCACTGAGAAGTACCATCATACTTAAGTATGTTAGATAGTGGAAGTCTCTGGAAAATGCTATTAAGAAATATTAATAGGTTTCCAATGCTCTGGATTGCTAGTGCTCACACCAAAGCATTTACAGCTACAGTTACTTGTGCACTTCACTAGCGAGTATCACATAGCACAGAGAAGCAGGCTTGCTGCTCCTTACTTTACAAAATGCTATAAATACTGGAAGCTCAGATTTTGTTCAGGTTTTTCCCCCCCAAAAAAACCAGGAGACTAAGGAAAAGTATCTATTATTTAATTTGCAATAGGGTAGTAATAGTTTGTTACAAGTACTGGTCTGCAGAAACTGTTATGATTGCATGTGGCTGTCAATACCAGATCTTGCTCTCTCACTGATCCTGAATTGAGTTCCTACAATCCCATTATTTTAAAGTCAAGCTTTTAATGATTCTTTCCCCGTCAGCCACATCTCCTGACAAAGTGTGGAGTGTTATATATACAACAAAGTGTTTAACAACAGTCAAAAGTAATGCAGGCTTTAATGAAACACTGCATGTGATCAACAGGCTTCTCCATCGCTGGCATTTTCCAGCGCATTCCAATTACAACCTAAGGAACAAGTGATTTGAGGAAGAGAACAGGATTGCTTTTTTACTTAGTCATATGGCTTATCCAAGATATTAGTTTATTAATGTACTGACCTAGTCTTAAGCATTGTGAAACCCCATAGCTTCCAGAGGAGTTTGACTTTGGAGTATGAAGGCAGTGCTCTGGTATCTTAATGCATACAGTCCAAGAACAGACACAGTTGAAATGAGATTTTACTCTTTAGGTGTCAATCAGATGAAGGCTAAGTGTCAATGAGCAGATATGCACTTCCCCAGACTTCTGCATACTCTCAAGTTCTTGCTTATGAAAGCCATAGATTTGTGTATTTGATCTTGTAGGTAGGGATGCTATGAGAGTTGTGCAACAACTGAACAGACTTCTGTACTCACTTTCTACCACATGCTTTTGGGTGTTAGAACTCTCCCTGTAAGTATAAGCATCTGCCACAAAACATGACTTTTGGCTAGGTGAAGCAGTAACATAAGCATTCTGTCCTGGGCAAAGGAAGTTTCAGGGAAAAGGGAAGTGACTTTCAGAGCTGAGCATTTTGAATGCTTTACCTGTAACACCAGACTCCAAAAACCAGTGCAAAAAATACTAGCAGAAATCCCATGTAGGAGATCCACATGATGACATACACAGCATCCAAACCAAACAGAAGCCAAGGAGGAGGCAATGGAGGAGGTTGAGGTTTTGGACCACAAACAATTGAACAGTCCTGACAGCTGCATGGTCCTGTCGAATCATCCATAGACTCATTACAGCCTTTGGTAGCATTGTTCATAGGATTCATTCCATGGACAGGAATATCTGTGACAAATCACAAGTTACAGAGCCAGTTTACCACCACATAAAAATTCAGACCTTCACAACACAAGGTTCCCAGCTAAATTAGTTAACCCTTTATATGAAAGCCCCTAGCCTCTATATAGAGTAGCTTTTCTTGGTCTTAGAGTTAAAGAAGTCACTGCTTTTCCATAGCAAAGGTAGGTGGGTCATAGGTACTGACTATTTACAGTTGTCTACTAACTAAATGACTTATGTTTTAGAACACTGCAGTCAGTCAAACTATAAATCGTATACTTCTATCACCCCAGCAATGATTTGTCATCGCCTTCATCTGTTCAGATTGTGAAGTGTGTAACAATTTCCTTACAAATAAATCCCAAAGGATCAGGGTACTGCCCTAGTTCCCCAAGGAATACAAGCTATCCAGTTGCCTAAGCTCAGTCCATTCCTCAATGAGTTTGAGATCTATACAGCAAGAAGCTGCATACAAAGCAAGCACAAAGTATGACTTCCAAGCAGAAAACTTAAAAGAGGTAATCAGTTTATCTTACATTGCTTTGAAAGCCTCTGACTGCAGACATGCATTGCTGGGCAGCTGTTTAACAAATCAGTATACTAGCGATAGCACACAGCCTTTGACAGATGCCTCAAAGGCAAGGACTATACAGTTTCTTACCTGAAAAGATAGGAATAATGCTGAAAGGAGTTTGCCCATTGTCTTTACTAAACATGTACTCAATCCAGTTGGTTGCATTGCAGTCCTTGACGTCCTTCCCACACAGCAGCCCCAGTGCTTTAACATTACTTGATGGAGCCTCCACATCTTTGCAGGCATTATACATTGCTAAGGAGAGTACATGAAGACAGAAGAATCATTAAACCAACGTTATTATTAAGTGAGCATTCCAAGTATTTCCAATAATTAAAGACTCACCAAGTTCTAAGAATGTTTATAGCTTTCAAGAGAAAACATCTTCAGATAGGGAAATACTGCTTTCAGATTTATTTATAGTATTCAAGGTTGCAAGGCTTTGTTACAGCTGTCTTACTCTGATTAGGCCAACTGAATCTGCACTACACTAGAGCCTACTTTACTGTTCCTACCGAGAGAGGTCAGTACTTTATATTAAGTTATTTGCAAGGAAAGTTCTGACAAATATTTAAAGTACTTTTGACCTGTAGGCCATATATGACTTTCAAGTGCCTCCTAACTCGATTAAAGGTTACCACACAAAGCATACCAAGAAAGCTTGCTATAATACCAAAATACAACTCAAATTTGTTTGTTCTTAGAAAAAAACCTTTGGATTTGACAAAGGACTAAGATAGTCCATTTCAAGAGGAGCAAGTGCCTCTTACAAGAGCCACCGTAGCGCACTGTGTTAATCTTTACTGTCATACTTGCCAGATAGTTTCAATATCAGGTAGGTTTGGACATTCAGTATTTGGCAAAAACTTTTTTCCAAAGTTAAAGTCATCAGGGTTACCAGATATTACCAGCTACTAACCATTTGTATAGGTGTCCAGTCTCGGCTGAGTCTTCAGAAACACTTAACAAGTGTCAGTGTAATGTCTCCTACCCAGGCAAAAGTTAGTGTTCCAGCAGTTTCAAGGGAGACCTACTGGTATCTATTTGATGCCTCAAACTTTAAGAGGCAGCTAAAAAGATGTTACCCCCTCCCAATTATTCCTGAGAAAGCCTTGGTCTTGTTACCTTGACAAAAGCCTAGATAAATTAACACACTGTTTACTCACCATTTGCAAAGCGTTCTCCAATAAAGTACTGCAGCTCTGTAATGCTACTTTTGTTCTCTTTTAAAACTGGGTCATAATAAGGTATGGTACTTGTAACATTCAAAAAGTCAGACTGATTTGGACTGCAACTCAGTTCACAGAAGAGGTTTATCAAGTTGTAAAAACACGATGGGCATCTGGGTAGAAAAGCCAATGAACAACCACCACATTAAGAGGTAAATGCAAGGCATTTCTGATTTGACCTACACAGCAACTGTAAGTATTTTGCTCAGAGTAACAAACCAAAATATTTAAATTCTGCAAATTTTTAATTAGTAATACAACATTAATTGGTGCTTAAAATTGCTTAATACTCATCAGTAGCATCAACATTAATCACTATCAAAACTGCCTACCTCAAATAGCAGATATAAACAGAATTTGATGGAAAACTTAACTGCTGCTAACAGGAAGAATTCTGTTAGAATAAGACTGAACAGTACTTTATGTCACTTTTCTGAAGTCTTCACTGCAAATGAAGTAGCTTAACACAAACTAAGGTAACGTTTATTCTACTAACCAACTCAATTCAAACTGCAAGTAGTTGTTCCATGAAATTAAAGCCCTGTGATATGGATGAGGAGGTCTCTCCAAGAGCTTGCTTCAACAAGCCTTTAAATGAAATTACCATCTTGTCTACAGTCTACTTGAACAGAAGAGTCTTAATGTGCTTTCTTACTATGTTAGAAAGCTCTAGTTGCATTGCCATTTATAAGCATACCTGGAAAGAAACTGCAGAGGCAGCTGCAAGTTGTTTTTCAAAGTCTGAAGCTGATGAACATCACAGCAAGTGCTGACATTGCCAAAGAATAAACCAGGACAGAGTTCCTTAAATAAAAACACTATTGAGATCAGTGGGGAGGGGGAGGAAAAGCACGTTTAAGACTTCAGAACTCATTATAGTTAGGGTTTCCGCTTCAGCATATTTCAGAATACAGTAACTGTTGCTGTGGGAGATGCATAGAAAAGAGAAAAAAAAAAATCACTCTAGCCAAAGATTCATTAGAGAATGGGGAGAAGAATCACTTCTTCTATTCAAGGCATCACTTCCTTTTAAAAAGCTCCTTCAGATGATCTTTAGTCACCAGGGTCTATATATAGAATGATAATGGTATTTGAGAGTCTATTAGTAAGAGGACATGTTTACCCAAGTTGCAAGTACTCCCGCAGCTTATCCTCTAGTGTACCTTCCGGACAGTATCAGATTTTAAAGTCTCAGAAGGCAAGCCACTAACCACAGAACCACTGATTACCTGGAAAAGCTATTTCATGTTCAGTTTATAAAAGATACAAATGCATCTAATAGAAGTATAACTGATTGTGACATGCAAGAACTGTACATTAAGTCTTCAGAAACAGTACAAAACATTAGTTAGCTCACCTACATGTGTAAGTCACTCCTGCCACCAGCCAAATCTTTGCTTAACTCCATAGCTATTTCACACTTTAAACCTTTGAACTATCTGCTGGAAGACAAATCTGGCAATATCATCCTATATTTTGCATCAAATCCACAGACCCTATTTTGACTTGGGTTTTGTTTACATTGACAGCTAAAGCCCTGGTAAGGAAACATGGTCTCACAATAGGCACAGCTAAGGAAACTGAACTTTGTCTAAATTTACCCATTTGAACGAGTGTCAGTTGCTGCCTTCTTATTTAAGGAAGATACCAGGAATGATCATTTGATGGAAAAAACTGTTCCATCTTGTCCTTTAAGAGATCACAAGAGCATACTGAAGAATGCATCAGAGTTTGGAAAACTCCTAAAAAACTGGACTGACCAAAGAGTGCTCAAACCAGCGAGGAAAATACGCAGGAAAGTGAACCAAACCTGTATATAAAGTTGTGTTTGTGAAAGCTTGTAATTGCACATGTTGGAGACTTCTCATATTTCTGAACAAAAACTGAGGTATATTACCTTCACACAGCTGGGCTACAAGCTATGCCTAAGAAATTGGAGATAGCATCTTTACTTTCTCATCAAGTTAGGATGAGAATGCTTAAGGTCATAGTGCAGGTCCAACAGAACCCAATACAGAACTCTTAAGTGTAGGAGAATTAGGGTTTTTTTGTTTGTTTGTTTGTTTTTTAAATCAGACTTCCAAAATAAGCTCACCTGCATTAAGTCATAGCCATCCTCTGGTAGTGCTATTGGTGGTCCATCGTAGGCACAGTTGTATCTCTTGTCTCCAGAAGCAACTCCACATTCCCCATACCAGACACACGATTGTGGAAGTACCTAATCAATATAAGATAACTGATTAACTGTGAGAAATAGCTGCCAAATTCCTCAGCTATAGTACAGTTTGCATGTTATCATTCCAGAAGTCATTTAGAATCCAGATTAGATAAATTGCTGCTAATTTAAATACCAGCATGGACTACATAGAACACCCATTAACAAAAGCATGTGTTTTTAACACTATGGACATCACCACTTATCTCCTGCTCTGCTCCCCACCCTTCCTTGCTCAGTCTGGAAACAGGAAGTATACTTGGTCTTAACTATAGACAGTGCAAGAGTTACTTAAGAAAAACCTAAATCAATACTTGAAAAGTATCTCCAAATATAAGATGACATAAAAAACAACTTGTTCATGCAAAACAATGCATACAATTAGTGGATTAAACTGTCACTTCAGAGTACGTGGAAGGAAGTGTATCACTTATACTTCAGTTCCTCCTGCCACCTCTTAATCCTTCTTGCAAACTCAGTCACTTACAGAGACAGACTGAGGAAACAGCAGCATAAAAAGGTTCTGAAGCAGAAGTTCACAGCTTTGCACCCACCATAGAGCATCACGTATTGTCACAGTCTCAAAGGATGCTCTCTATCACCACCTTCAAGCCTAAGCACGCAACATTTAAATGGACTTAGAGTGCTAAGGAAAAATAAAAAAGCTTCCAGTCTCATTTTAAAGATGTTTTGATTTAAAGGACTATTAAAAAAAATCAGAAATCTATTCTTTATTAGGTGCATGAAATAAAGGAAATTTAAAAAGGCAGCTTGCAAGCCTTGTATTTTTGTTCAGTGGCACTGACACTGAAACATCTGAAATGCTAAACCAAAATATTTATTCTTGAAATTAAAACATTTAATGCAATAACAAGTTATTTACAGCAAAATCTTTAAGACAGCTCCAAGGTTTTCCTATGCACCTGGGCTGCAAGCAGAAAACAGACTGCACAAACATTTATATATTTCTGCCAGCTCTGATCAGAAGTTTGCATGGTAAGGTTAGAGAGATAACTGACCTATTTTTATCTCCCGAACAACCTTGACCAAGCATTTGTAGAAACACCATATGCTTACACTGCAAGGACAGACTGCTATGCTTTGTGCTTGACCATGAATAATGCTGTTTACTGACCAGAGAGGCCCCTGAAAGGCTGTATTCATAATACCCAAGAGCTACCCAGAATTACAATGCCTCCACAACATCCATTTTTGTTCTGAACAACACTGACAGCTCTTCAGAAAGTGCATCAGTAATTTACTTTTATTATTATTTTTTTAATCAGGGACAATAACCACCATCAATTTCCCTGACCCTGTTACAACTGTTTTCCCTTTAACTTAACCTAGGTAACATGGCCCGATTCAAAGTTACTTACTATAAGCCAGGCCCAAAAGTCAGTTTAAGTACCACTCATCCAAATCTGGAACCAGCTACTAAGTATCACCATATTCTTACACACAGGTTAGAAGGCACTTCTTAAGGCTACACTTGTAAACACTTGTTTAACACCAGCACGTGCCAAAAAGTTAAATTCCCATAACTTGGAGACTATGTACAGAAATCACACTGTAAATCTGTTTATGCATCTGATTTAAGTAATCGACACTTTGATGCAAGTTTAGAAGTCACCATCTTCACTTCTGCTTCCTCACACCTGTATCTCAATTTTAACAGCAAACAACTCAGCAGTGAGGAAAAAGGTGGTTTAGTGTTTGTACGTACCAGTGTCAGAACTGAATTAATCATCTCTTCAAGCAGCAGCACAGATTCACTGCTGTTCTTGCAAGAGGGCAAAGAATTTTGAGCTGCTGACTAATGTCCATGAGAACAGAATTAGGAATTTCTTCAGTATCAGGCTGGCTTCTATGTTTAGTCTAGAGAGGTTTGTAATCATACTTTCTAGGAACAATTTCTAAAAAAAAAAACCCCAACCACTTTCTATGCTTCATTAAGTCTCATTATGTAACAGTTGTTAGTTTTTAAATCCCGCAGAACTATCAACCTACTCTTTTCAGAAAGACTTAGCTTCTTTGAAAGCAGAAAGTGAGGTGAAACTTGTAATGCAGTTACCAGTTACAGAAAACTTATCAGAGCACTTCTTACACAGAAAAAGTTAAAATAAATTTCAGCTACCACAGCAAGTTGACTGATAGTTCTATTGTTTTAAAAACATTCTGTATTTCAAGGTAACGCTTCCTTGGTTATAACTACAGACAAAATAAAATATAAGCTGTATTATGCCTATACATTTACCTACAAGACTTTCTGCCACTGTTTTCAGGACAGAACATAAAGCAGCTTGCACATGACACTTTATCATGCACTAAAAAAATATGCAGCTAAACACACATGAAAATAAAGCAAGGTGGGTTGTTTTGGCCTAGTGTTAGCTTACACCTGTAATCTGAATACGGACTTCAGAACCCTATTACTGAAGTTCCACATCAATAAAGCCTACAATGGAAAAAAAATAACATGTTCATGTTGTTCAAGCTTTTGGCCTTATTAGAAAAGCTGATCAGGTCAGTTACTTTTAACTACTAGAAGAACACTTAGACTTAGAACTGCAAGTTTGAATACTCTATTTCAGTATTAAGACAAAGAATTCAACTTCAAAGATAAACTAAAATTAAATATTTACACCATCACCTAGCAGGATCTCACAAATAAAAGTCTGAATTTGTTCCCTGAACGGGCAAGCTTTGGTGACCCTTGATTCACAGAGGTTGAACCAAGTCAGTAAGCCTAAAAAACAACCAAATCATTCCAAGTCAGGAGCCCAAAGTCACCAAGGTAGCTCTCGGACATTAACAAGTCAGTAGTATGCTCATCACTGAGTCAGCCAAAAAATAGGGGAGAGGGCTGGTCTCCTAGGGTATGCAGGGATACCACAAGTAACTGAGTAACTCTATTACCACTGATAAGATACAGCTGGAAGTTCGTCCCCAAAAAAACCCTCTAGTAAAAGCTAGGGTAAGTTACAGAGTAAGACAAGTACTTTGCTCTTTCTATTCTTTCAGAGGAACATTCCTATACTGGCAGGAAGAGATAGGGATGAGTAGGTGCGGTCGTAAATAAGTCATGGTTAACAAAGTTACTGCTTGCAGAGTCAGACTTTCAAGTCACTTAAGATTTGGATGAGCAATCACCTTTCTTAAATGGTTAAAAGCCCTCCTAGCCCCAAAATTAACTGAGAAATGCCATGTTGAACCCAACTGCCTTTTAAACAAGGCAAAACACTCCATAAGGCTAACACAGGACTGGTTTTGGTTTTGTTTTTTTAAAGACTACATTACTAAGTGCTCCATATTTTAAATCTGGACTTTCTGAGGTACTTTACCTCAGAAAGCAATAGCAACACAACCTTAGATTAAGGGTGTTCCCTTGTGCCCCCAGCACAGCTTAGAAACCATCTGGCAGTACACTAACACTAGCCTTCAGCACATCCCCAGAGTTCAGAAAAGTCTATTCCTACTTCTGGTATCTATGTATTCTGTTTGAAGAGGGATTTCACCTCAGGTGAGAGCTCCAGGAGCCCAAATAAAGAACTTACACACCAGCAAGTATGCACATTTCATGACTATTAGCATTCTACAAAGGCTCTGTTACAGCTTTCTGGTTCCCAGGCATTATCACTTGTTTGTAATAAAACTAGTGTTCCAACAGATCATAAACACATTTACTTCAGCCCAAGTTTCTTTAACTGCACATTGAAAGAAATCAATAATCTTTAATGCTTCCAGCAACATTAGCCATCACTAACAACAAATATGTAGCTGCTAAGCACACAAATAACAATGGTCATGCTGTATACAGAAACAGCAACTATTTGTAGTCTTGCAAATACCAGATGACAAGTGCACATTGTTTAGCTCTCCAAATCAAGATGACTAATGTATGGAAAAGGCAGCAGCATCAGATACAGCTGTTTCTCCTGCCTTCATCTAGGATGGTACATCTGGGATCCAGGAAACAAGATACTTCCCCTCCACTCTTAAAATCTAGTCCACATCACACTTAATAGCTGTTAGAGCCCACAAGGTTGAGGAATGAGTTTTAGGGAAACACAATACCACTTTACTCTTAAGAAATGGCAAGACTGGTTTGTGGAAACAGGTGACCAGGTCAAGCTTTCGGATCTGCCCCAGAAGTTGCACGTTACCTCACAATCCTCACTATGAAAGGGGGAAGTTCAAGGACTAAAGAAAACTTTAGAGGTTTAATTCTCACTCTTACTTTGTCTCTTTCAGTAACTTGTTCAGAGGCAGCCAATTGAGAAACAAGTTTTGTCTGCCAAGCTCCTCTTGTACTTTGCTCATAGGTAAGGGACTGTTCCTTTTCAAACAGAAAAATCATTAGTTACTCCTGCACAAGCAAAGCAAGCCTCAGTTCTGGAGTTATCCAAGCACACTTCACTTGACTTAGGAAAGTCACGGCCAAGCAGGAAGAGAAAGCTGCAATAATGGTAATAGTTCAGCATTTGTGGGAGCAAGCTGGTGTTAGCCGACAATGATTTACTGGGAAAAGACACACTTACTGATGCAGAAAGCAGCTGTCTGCAACTAAGGCCATGAGCACCAAAATACCGCTGATGCCCTGCTGGGGAATTGTAATAATACTGTACAACACTCAGACTGACTTTTTCACTGCCCAGCAAAGTCCAATTCAGTTCTACCAGTCATTCTCTTCAGTCATCTCTCCCTTTCTAAGAGGGCTTCCTCACTTTCCATCCAGAAAGACTATGAACAAGTCACTCCTGATTTTCCAGGAAGTAACTTAAGTAGTTACTGTCTTGCTCTGGAGCTACCCTGCCATCCCTGCCAAGCAAGTTGCTCCACACAGGCATTTCAGAACTTCGTGCCCAAGGTCAGATGACACTGCACCACAGGCTGCTTGGTGAGTTTGAGACAGAGCAGCACCTGCCACTAACATCTTCCCACAGGATTTCAGAAACTCAAATATATCCTACAGCTTGGGATCCCACTCACTGATAGGAAACCTGTGTTCAACCTTGCTTAGCCATTAATTTGTCAGCCTGTGTTTTTGTATAATTATACAAGGATCAGCTGAAACAGCTGCCATTAAGCACACAGTATGCCATCCAGTAGTACATGAGGATGTTCTTGTTCTCTTATGAAGAGTTTCAAGACTTCATCCCCCTGTAAGTCCACATTCAGAAACAAGACTAAAGGAACCAAAATTTTCAATGTAGTTCTTAGATCTTACTTATGGGTAGTTAACTATCATCAACTAGCTGGCACAAGTCTTGTACCATGCACTTCAGAGTAAGACACATCCTATATGGGCTGAACACTTCAAGTGCATTGTGAAAGTGCACGTAATGGAAGGACTGCAAACTGAAATGCCGCTCGAGTCCACTGACATCTTTAAAAAGAAGAAAACACAACATATGGCACTTTGGCTTATACACACCACAACCAAAAGCATGAAAACATTACACTACCAGTATGCTTGAGGGAGAGAACAGGCTCACATTCTCAATGCTTCTCTTCTGCAAGCATCTAATACTATATAGGCTCAGCCTAACTGAAGGACCAGCTTCTCTTTGAAGGATTATCAAGGTCCACTTTGTGGAGTGTTAGGTTGTAAATAAGAGTTAATAGCAAAACAAAATTAAAACTTTGCTTTCTTACATTACAAAACTGAAACCTGTATGGCTAAAGCAATTTTGTAGTGTTTACTACTTATGGACCACAAAGCCACATCCTCAACAGGAATCCTCTAAGTCTCAGGGAAACTTGTTTCAAGCTTCTTCAGCTCAGTATCTTTCTGTTACCTAAAGGAAAGCATCTTGTCATTGCCCTACCAGCCTACAACACACCTCATTATGACAGGATGGTACCTCCCTCCAAAAACACTACATGAAGGAGTGCTGGTGAGGTGTGAAGCCTGGGGATCATGAGTCATTACTTAACAATCAGCTTCTCCCGTGGTAGGAGAAGAATTAATTTCTCATCTACTGTTCAAGCTCTTTAAAGGTTGTTTGAAGAGGACAAGAGAGCAGGAGAACCTCAGCACATACAGAGGATTACAAACTTACAAGTTTAAAAAGTGTTAAGCATAAAACTTGACCCAGAAAGTATGTGTCCAAGATGATTAGAGAGGAAAAAAAAAACCCAGCACTAAGGCTTAGAAGACACTCCTTATTCTTCCAGATGAATGTAGAGTATCTCACTCCTATCTCAGGCTACAACATAAACAAAACACGACTAAGAAGAGAGGAGGGAAGGTTTTACTCTATTTTTCCCCGAAGTATCAAGAAATCCAACTTATTCTAGTCTTTAAATTTAAGAAAACACATAGTCTTAATATTGCCACACCAATACATAGCAAATCTTACTACACACAGCCCTTCGGGGAGCTATCACCTAGCATAAGAAACAGCCTGAAGCAAACCAGAGCAGACACCGAGGACATATGCAAGCCTCTGCATTACTCTATTTTTCCCCGAAGTATCAAGAAATCCAACTTATTCTAGTCTTTAAATTTAAGAAAACACATAGTCTTAATATTGCCACACCAATACATAGCAAATCTTACTACACACAGCCCTTCGGGGAGCTATCACCTAGCATAAGAAACAGCCTGAAGCAAACCAGAGCAGACACCGAGGACATATGCAAGCCTCTGCACTGAGGCCACTCACATGCACAGGGCATTGCATAACCAGGGCACTCCACAGGAACGCGGCATCCCGGGCAGCTGCTGCCGTATGCAATCGCAGGCGACCGGGACTAGCCACAAGTTGAAGTTTGCTACGCCCGCTTTGGCGCCGCAGGTGTTCCCAGCCGGGCCTGCTGTGTCACCGGGCCGTCCCGCCCGGCACCGAGTCGGGGAGTGAGGGAGAGCTCCACCGTGGACAAGGAGGGGACACCCTGGCCTGACGGGTCAGCCGCCTCCCTCAGCCCGTTTCCCCGCCCGGGAGAGCCCCAGCTTCAGGCAGCGCAGAACGCCACTACGGCTCCCCTCGTCCTAAAGCAATACCCGGGGAGCGATCCCGCTC